>NC_061122.1:210745774-210987522 GCF_002878395.1 Capsicum annuum | reverse complement strand
GTGGTATTACTCCTGTAGTTTCTAGTCCTTTAGTTTTTGTTATTCTTTGTTGTCTTGTACTTCGACTATCATATTATTTTGTTGTAGTTATTGTCCTGTTACTATTTGTCGTTTTTGTTACTATTTGTTATTTCTTATACTTCTATAACCTTTTTTTCTAGGCTGCTTTGAACTATTTTTTAAGGGTCTATTGGAAACAAGCTCTCTACCTATGAGGTAGAGCTGAGGTATGTGAACACTCTACCCTCCTCAAACCCCACTTTGCGGGATTACACTAGATATATTGTTATTGTTGTTGTTATAAATTTTCAAATGTGATCAAGTTTCATGGTCAAACAGACATTTGAAGATGGATTTTCAAAATCTAATCAAATTTCATGGTCAAAGACATATTTGAAGATGGATTTTCAAAATTTGATCAAGTTTTATGATCAAACAGATATCTCAACACAAAGTTATGGTCAAACATATATCTGAACATAAATTTTCAAAATCTGATCATGTCTCATGGTCAACCAGATATTTGGATATAAATTTCCAAAATCTGCTCAAGTTTCAGGGTCAAACAGACAATTTGAAGATGGATTTACAATATTTGATCAATTTCATGGTCAAAAAGATATTTGAAGACGGATTTTCAAAATATGATCAACTTTCATGGTCAAACAGATATTTGACAATAAGATTTTCAAAATCTAATCAAATTTCATGGTCAAACAGATATTGAAGAATAAAATTTTCAAAATCTAATCAAATTTCATGGCAAACATATGTTGAAGATAAAATTTCCAAAATCTTATCAAATTTCATGGTCAAACAAATATTAAAGATAAGATTTTCAAAATCTAATCAAAATTCATTGTCAAACTGATCTATGGTCAAACTCTAGCTATAAGAGGTAGACGAGAGTTTTGATAGTTTTTACAACAACAACAACAAACCCAGTGTATTCCCACTAAGTGGGGTCTGAGGAGGGTAGAGTGTACGCAGTCCATACCACTACCTCCAGAGAAGTAGAGAGGTTGTTTCCGATAGACCCCTGGCTCAAGATAAAGAAAAGTAGACCAAAGTGTAATTAAATAAGAAGCAAGATGGATGGCATAACATGACAAGGAATAAGACACATAAAAATAGAAGTCAGAGCAATAAGAAATAAAATAAATAAGCGCAATAGGAGAAAGAGACCCACGCCCGCCTGACCGGGCTCCTATCTTTGGACCCAATCCTAGGTTTACTAGCCCGACTCAACCTGAGCTCTTCTAACTACTTACTAAATCCACACACACAACCTAGCCTTCTACCCTTATCCGCGACCTCCGCGACCTCCGCACCTTCCTATCTAGGGTCATGTCCTCAATAAGCAGAAACTGCTCCATATCATGTCTAATCACTTCCTTCCAGTACTTCTTCGGCCTACCTCTCCTTCTTCTGAAGCCATCTAACGCTAACCTCTCGCACCTACGAAATGGGGCATCCGTGCCCCTCCTCATCACATGCCCAAACCATCTCAACCTTCCTTCGCGCATCTTATCCTCCAACAAAGCCACTCCGACCTTCTTTCCTGACTCTATCCCCGCTGGTAAGTCCACAAATCCAACGCAACATTCTCATTTCCGCTACCTTCATTTTTTGAATGTGGGGGTTCTTGACCGGCCAACACTCTGCTCCATATAACATAGTAGGACGGACTGCCGCTTTGTAGAATTTACCTTTAAGCTTTAGTGGCACCTTCTTGTCACACAACACTCCCGAGGCGAGCCTCCATTTCATCCAACCAGCTCCAATACGGTTAGAAACATCCTCATCAATCTCGCCATTCCCCTGAATCATAGCCTCCATTTGATAGTTTTTACAAATTGTGAATATTCATGCTTACTAGGAAAGTACAATTTGACTTAAAATCATCCTCTACAAAACTTATGACCAAACACAATATCCACTTCAAATCAACCTTCATCAACAACAACATACCTCGTGTAATTCCACAAGTAGGGTCTAGAGAGGCTAGAGAATACGCAGACCTTACCCCTTACCTCGTAGTGATAGAGAGATTATTCCCAATACAAATCAATCTTCCTCCAAATCATAAATTTCAAATCACGATTTCAGCTTCATATCCAAATCCTCTACTTTACAACAGCTTAAAAAAAATCCAAATATACGTTAACAACATGCATCCACCAACAACTTCAAATCATATACAGATATGGTTCAAACATATCAAACCTCATCCAAATCGCAAATTTCAAATCACGATTTCAACTTCATATCCAAATCCCATACTTTAACAACAACTCAAACAATTCCAAATATACGTTTACCAACATGCATCGACTAACAAGTTCAAATCGTAAGGAAAAGTGAGGGTACCTGTAAGGAGTTGATGGAGCCACGGTGAGGAGAAATGAAATCTTTGTAGTTGGAGAGTTGAATAGAAGAGATTCTAGCCGACTTAATACGATTGCTGAATAAATTAGTGCGAAGCTTCCCAAATTCTCTGTCTCCGATCTCCTTCCACATCGTCCTCGCATCCTTCCCAGATACAATACTAATTTAAATCTTGAAAACCTAACAACTTTTTTGGATTGCACCAATTACACAACTACGATTACCTTGATCTACAAAAAATATAATAAATACGATTGGTATGAAAGATGATTTGATTGATTGATTTAGTGATGGAACCAATCTTGGCCTTTGTTGTTTCTTCTAAACATTTTATCAAACAGTTGGTGGATATTTGTGCTATTTGATTTGCTGAGTAGGTAGCCCCAGCGCCTGGCGACGAGCACGATGTGAGAAAATGGGATAGATATTAAAGAGATGCAGAAAGGCTAACAAATGTGATGACAAAGGGCGTCTCTGTGGATTTTACAAGACTACTGAACGTGTGTCAACTTAGGTTACTCCTCCGTTTTAAAATAATTATCAGTTTTGTCTCCTTTTAAAATAGTTATCATATTTTACATTGCGGATGTTGATTTAATTTATTTTTAAAATTAAATTAGATACGTTTAAAAGGCCTAACCCTGCTATAAAACTTGTATGGCCTTTTAGCCTTCGGACTCGTATCTTTCCCTCGGTGAATCTATCTTCTAAATTTCCCCGATTCAAAAATACTTAAAAACTAATTGCTAACTTATTTTTTGATTGCTAATATTATAGGATTGTATGGAAGATGATTTGATTTGATTGATTTAGTGATGGAACCAATCTGGGCCTTTGTTGTTTCTTCTGAACATTTCGTCAAACAGTGATGGATATGGTGCTATTTGATTTGTCAAGTATGAAGAGATGCAGAAAGGCCAACAAATGATGGCAAGGTGTCTTCGTAGATATTAGAGGACTATTGAACGTATGTTAAATTTAATGTTAATAACTTTTTATTAGATGATTTGATTTGATTGATTTAGTGATGGAACCAATCTGGACCTTCGTTGTTTCTTCTGAACATTTCGCTAAACAGTGGTGGATATGGTGCTATTTGATTTGTCAAGTATGAAGGGATGCAGAAAGGCCAACAAATGATGGCAAGGTGTCTTCGTGGATATCAGAGGACTATGGAACGTGTGTTAAATTTAATGTTAATGACTTCTTATTCCTTTGTAAAATAGTACCTATATCTATGTCTTTGATTTCTGTGACTATCTATTATTTTATGTAGTTTAATTATATATTAGTACTATTATTTCTTATACTTTTATTACATCTTTTTGTAGAGTGATTGTGTCTCGAAATCTATCAACAAAAGCTTCAATGAGGTAGAGATAAGATCTATGTATATTTTACTCTTCTCAAATTCACTTTGTGGGACTACATAGAATATGTTGTTGTTGTGACCCCATTAAGTAATCAAAGTTTTGTGCTTTCGTGTTTACCAAATTAGGAAGCTTCCATGGTCACACCTATATGGAGAGCGCAGGTGGACCCACGTGGTGCCTCAAGGGTGCACATGTTCTTACAAAATTTGTATATATACGTTTAATTGTGCACCCTTAGTAATAAAAATTGTGTGGGTGCACTGGTTTGGAACTCAAACGCTGACGCCCTTTTGGCCTGACGTCGTGCGTTTGATTCCTGATGGAGTCTCTCGAATTTTTCATTTTACTTCTCCTTTATATACATTTAAATTCCACCAGCAAGGCAGCCACCTCATCACACCCATCCTTAATTAATATATTTACTATGTACTAAAAAAAGACTTTCCCCAAACACAAGCCCCATATTTCCCTTCCAATTTCCAATTGTGTGGGCAACTAAATTTTATTAAATTAAAATCCGTACAAAATTTAGATTATATTAAATTTAAAATATATTAGTCCCAAATAAATATTACAGATTAATATAATTGGATTAATAATTTAAGTCCAAATATGTATGGATTCAAATAAAGTCCAATCTTTATTGGGCTAGCCCAATGATTTGGGCTACAAATGATGAGTCCACTTTAATAAGCAATATTCTAGAGGCCCAAATAAGCATCACGCGTCAAATGACGTGGCATGCTAAGTCAAGTGAAGGAGCCAATAGGACCATGCCACATGTCAAAATGATGTAGCAAAGCTCATAAAAATGAGCCACATCACTTAAATCCAATTGGTCAAAGAAAGTCCATATTCATCATGACTCTTCCTTTCCTACAACTATAAATAGGGGTCTCATAATTCAGAAAAGAGATTCTAAAACTCTAACAAGTAGCAAGAAAAAGCTCGTGGATCAAACGCCATAATTTCTCTAAAAGCTCAAACATCTAAATCAAGTTCATCAAGATTCAAGATCAAGACCGCATTCAAGAACAAGCTCAAAAGTCCTTGAATTCAAGCACACGTCAAGATTAAGTCCCTCAAATCAACAAATCAAGTTCAAATTCAAGATCAAGCTTTATGCCCTTGAATTTATATTTGAAAAGGCGAATTAGAAGATTCATAGAGATTGTAACACTCACATATTGAAATTAATAAATTGATTGTTGCAGTATATTTTCTTGTCTCGAATTATTTATTTTTCGGTCTCGAGAATTTTATTTTCCAACAAATTCTGACACGCCCAGTGGGACAATTTACAAATTAATAGTACCCTAACAAAGAGAAAGGAGCAATTTTCCATTTGATGCTAATAGGTACACATTTCTTCCTTTTATTTTTTTAATTTTTTTATTCAAGTTTGGGTAATGTTAATTGCTTTTAATATTTACTTGTTGTTTGAAAGTTAGTATGTAAAATTTATTTATTTCTTTTTTCTTGCTTCTATTTAAGTTCATGGGATTTGATTAAAAATAAATAAATAAATAATTATTTTTACTTATATTCTTGATGAATTTTTTATTTTGTAGGAATTTGTTATTGATTCTTGTGAATTGAAATGGATAGATATTATTCTCCTCAACCAAGTTCTAGTTTTAAAGACAATTCTCATCGCCTTAGTAAAAGCAAAAAAGGGCAAAAAAAAGCTTCAAGGTCCATTATATTTGAGCACAAATTACAAATAAAGCGTGAGATTTAACAAAGAAAGACATAAAGAAGAAAAAATATAAACATATGTCTAGTTCAAGACTAATAATATAAGCATGAATGACAAATATATGAACATAGAAATTATTTTTTTTTATTAAGTGAAATATCAATTATTTAGTGTTCGTATCTCCAGAAAAGCCTCATTGACAAGGAAAAGTATATCTTATAAATTAGAACCTAAACTGCACATTAAACGAGGCGAGCGATCAATACAAATTTGAGTCTTTATTCAGAACTTATGCACGCCTTTAATAATACTGGCGCACCTCCAGACTTCAAATCCTGGGTTCGCCTCTGATGGAGAGTCTCTCTGAGAAACTTTAATGTGTAGTTTTTACACACACGGGAATCGTTTGGTAGAATGTATTTAAAAAATAATATATGCATTAGTCTTGTGTACTATTTAGAATGTTTCTTTTTTTGGTCTGTACAATTAAACCACTGCGGAGAGGTAATTATTATACATAGTCTACAATAGAATTAATAGAGTTTGTGACAATAATGAGTGTACGATATTATATAGACAAATTTACGATTTTATATGAACCGTATACCTATCTCCGCAAGTCATTTAAGTACATGTTGGGATCAAGAGAATCTCATTAGGCAAAGAAGATTCTAATACTCAACAAAAATTTATGGATCGTTACAGTTACATGACATAGCTTCATCCAAAAAGAGAAAGAGAAAAAACATCTTTTTCCCCTGAACTTATCCTCCAAACTCACTTTAACACTTAAACTTAGCTTCCGTTTATTCACCCCCTTAACATCTTTAAAGTGAATTATTTTCACCCCTCAAAACTGAATACCACTCTCACAATGGAGAGTGTGTTACACTCGCTTACACATCAATGCCACGTCAATGCCACATCAATGCCACGTCGGAGCCACGTCATTGCCACGTAAAAAATTACTATTTTTTTTTTAAAAAATAATCTCTCCCACATTATTTTTATTTTTTTGAAAAAAAAAACAAATATATATACTATTTTATGTATATATATATATATATATATACACACATATTTATATATATTAAATAAAAAGTGCACCCCCACCCTTATTTTCTTTCTTCTTCATACCCCCACCCAATCCTGTCCACCCCGCCTCTCTTTACGTTCCCCCGCCGCCCCCCACCAGCTCTCCTCCTCCATCAAACCCACCTCACCTCCATTGTTTTCCAATTTTCCTCCATTAACAACCTCCCACCCCACCTTCAATTTCAATTTTCCTCCACCGCCACCCCGCATTTTTCTTCTTCTTCAAACCACCCACCCCGTCCCCGCTCCTGCCCCTCTATTTCTTTCTCTTCTTCCAGCCATGCCCCATCCCCACCTCCAATTTTTTTTCATTTTCCTTAATTAACACCATTAGAGAACAATCACAAAAATATCAAATTAAAATTTTTTTCTCCATTAAACACCATCTGAACCTTCAATCAAACTTTCTCAAGTTTTCAACCACCAAATTCACCCTTGAAGATGTAAATATAAATAAAGCATAGAGAAGGAACAATGAACTTTAAAAATAAAAGTTACAAAAATTTCTTTCAATTTTGTTATTCTTCGAACTAAATTAATGAAGCAATTTAATGTCTTCAATTTCTTCGTTGGAGAATGTTTTAATGGAGAAAAATGAAAAAAAAATGGAGGAAAGTGTTGTTGGAGGATGTGTTTGAAGCTGTTAATGGAAGAATTAATTGTTGTAGAAAATGGGTGTTGTTTGTTAATGTATTGGAGAATAAAATGGTATGGGGTGTGGGGTGTAGGTGTGTGGGGTGGGGATGAGAGGTGAAGGGGGTGGGGGTATTGAAGAAGAAAGGAGTATTTTCTTCTAAATATATATATAAGATAAGTGGAAAAAGAAGAAGAAAAATCTGAAACGCATCCCTTTTTTTTCAAAAATGTCACTTCAGTATTAGGGGAGAAAATAATTCACTTTAAAGAAGTTAAGGGGATAAATAAATGAAAGTTAAGTTTAAATGTTAAAGTGAATTTGGAGGACAAGTTCGGGGGAAAAAATGTCTTTTCTCAAAAAGAAAATAGTAGTAAAAAAATTGACATACTGACTATATGAAAACAAAGTGATACTTTTTGACAAAGCTAGTTGCTTGGCACGTTAGTTAAGTGCCTTGTCTTGATCATTTAGTTTGAGTTTTGGATCTTAACTTCAACATATTTTTGACAAATATTTAAGTGTTAAAAATGACTTGAAATCTAATATTTTCTAACTTAAAACGCAATACAACCAATATACTAAGCTTATGTATGATCTACTAATATGATCATTAATGATATTTATTTTTCCCTCTACTATAAATATTGGCATCGTTTACAAAAAATCTTTTGTATATGTTATATCTATCCTTGCTCATCGAAGATTTGTTTGCTGGCCTAAGTCAAGTTTACATTTATTTGATTGGCTTTTGGTTCCTAAGATGTGAATAAAACCACCAATTCCTTATATTTCCTCACCTAATTAAGATACCTCCCTATCCCGCAACTCCATTGGTCACGACTTCAAGTACTGTAATTTATTTATCGTCACAAATTGACTTGTGGATGAGTTTAGGATCTAGGACCGGTTATTGATATTTGTTGAACTATTTTCAAGGTAACATCAACCTATTGTATAAATACACACTTTTTTTGTTCAAATTGATACTATTTCATCATTGCTGTGTTTTAATGAATGGCATATATTTTTAATAGGGAAAATGATACAAACCAAACAAGGAATGTACCAAAAACAACACAAAACAGTCCACAAACTCGAAGAATCCGTGAACCAAAGGAGACCAACTCTCGACTTCAACAACAATACAACAATACGAGATGAACAAGGTATATTTCACACCAAAACAACCACCACAAACTAGATTAACAGCAACAAGATGAAGAACAAGATGAACAATAACAACAACTCATGATTTACAATAACAAGAACACAAACAACTACAAGATTACAAGAATGAAAAGATAGAAAGTGTAACATACACTATTAGATGAACCAAGAACCTAAGTGTGTTTCAAACACAAAGACCCTTAATACAATGATAATAGCAAAACCTACACTCTTCGTGGATACAAGAGGGATCTCAATCTCCCAATCACCCAATGTTCCAAGCAAAAAAACAACACAAGTGAATCTACACTTAGTGTTGACCTAGTTTTGGCCAAGAGCCTTTCTCTTGAGAGAGAATTATGTTTCAATGTATTATACAAGTTTCAATATCCCAAAAACTAATGACTAAACCCTAATATGTTCTTTATATAGCTATTACAAAATATAAGGTGAAATGTCCAAAGGCCCCTCAAAAAGAGGGGCGCCCTTCTAGTGCAACATAGGGGCAGGTTTGTTGTGTATTAAGGCCCCCATTTACACTTCACTTGCACACACCAAGTATCGGGTCCAACACACACTCTTATAAGTCCATCTACGTGATCATGCTCGTATCATCCTCTCTATCTTAAAAGAAATTTATCCACAAATTCAAGGCTTCATCACCTGCAAGCTCTCCTCTTTGAATCATCTCTTCATTACTCCTCCTGAGGTTAGGATGTTCAACCAAGGGTTTCATGAGATCATCAAGCATTATCTTTGGACTTACATATTCTACAACCTACATATAAGAAGATTTGATACTAGGTAAAGTGCTAGTATCTCGGTTAGTGAGTAACAAAATGCCTTTATGGGTAAATCCCGCGATCAAGTGCTTTTCTTCTTCTTCACCCTCCTCACTCTCTACTTCTTCTTCAAAACCCTCCCTAATCATGACTTTTATTGCCATATAACAAGGCACTCCACATACATCATCAAGCGGCCAAACATTTTCCCCGCCTTCATCAATTTCTACCTTGGCTTCTTGCTCTCCATCTTAAGCCTTTTCATATTCTCATCCAATTCAAGTCCCACACCAAGCTAATACAATTTTCCCTTCCTAAGGATCACATTTCTCCGGTTTGGGCATTCACTAGCCTTGTGCCCCCACCCTTGACATTTAAAACATTGAAATCTCTTAGGATGAAAAGTATGAGTCAATTTACCTTCATATCTTGGAGGGTACCTTTGGGCAACCTTGGTTTCGGTTGTGGCAGTCTTGCTCTCGGCTTGGGTGGCATTGAATGAGTTATCCTTTTCCTTGTGCCAATTCGAGGAATGTTGGTGGCCCTTAGGTTTGTAAGCCGAGATCTTTCTTTCAACCTCCAATGCCGCTTAGAAGATGCCATCGATAGTATCAAACTTCTGGAGTATCATACGTAAAGATATGTCTTTATTCAACCCAACCTTGAACCATATAATGTCATGGCTCACTTGTTCTCCCTGATGATCAAGCTTCAACAACAATTTTTGAAACTCATCATAGTATGCCGTGACATTTTTGTTTCCTTGCCTCAAGTTGTACACCTTGGCAAGAAGCTCATGTTTGTAGCCCTCGGGTAGGTACCTTTGCCATATAAGGTACCTCAATCAAAACCACGAAGGAGGACTCCCCTCAATCAACACATTACCCAATCGCTTTATATATTCCCACCAAGTGTTTGCGTACCCTTCAAAGTGAGCAATAACATAACAACTCTTCTTCTCTTCGGTTAGATCATTCACTTGGAATATCTTGTCACAAGATAACTCCCAAGCAAGATAAGCCTCGGGTTCACTCTCACCCTTGAAGATACGAAGGCTAACTTTGATTGACTTGATGCATACTTCTCAGTTTTGGTAGCCATACCTCACCTCCCGGCCTAGATCACTATGCGTACCCTTTACCTCTTATTCCCTCAAGTAAACATCACCATAAGCTCCATAACCCCCATGTTGTTCCTCCCTACCATATCCCTCTACACGTTTGGGTTAATTTAGGTTAAGTGGATTTGGATTTGGTGGAAAGTAAAGCCTTTGGTTTAATAGAGTTTGGATTGGAATGTGAGGCCTTTAGTTAAGTGAAGGGCTTTGGTTTGGTTTTGGTATTTGGGTTCCAAATCCTTCTTGTTGGACTTAGTGAAGTGGAGGGTGGATTGGTCTATCATACTCTCGTCCTTAGGGAACAATTGGTGGTTATCTCGGTGGATTGATCATTTGGTGTAACATTTCAAGGGAGATGATAGGGGAAGTGTTTTGATCATGTCCGCTTGAGGACACATAATAGTGTTGAGGAGTAGAGGGGCGACTTATTTGAATTTACACTCATTCCAACCTCCCACTCATAGTAGATACATCCCCCTTCAATTTTGACATATCCTCCTTCACCGAATTCAAATCCACAAGCACCTTTTCCAAGCCTCGGGTTAGGGCTTCAAGGGAAGTCAATATAGTACTAAGAGTATTATTGTCCACGGTTTGAGATGTGTATCCTTCCATTGTAAAATATCTAATAAAATACCTACAAAAATAGAAAACAAATTAGTTCAATAGCCTCACCACACTTACACATTTTAATTACCTTACTCATAGATTCACAAGCGTTGTAAGCCGGCTAAGGAACCCATGAGGAGTTGAGGAATGAGTCTACTCTTGTCTGGAATAGATTTTGATTTGAAACTTCAAACAAATCTTTTAGGACTTGAGTCAAGAACTAACAACGATTTAAAACGATAAAAGCACTCAAATAACGCTAACACAAATAAATGGACATAAAACTAACTTACAATCTAGTAGAAGATTATTAGCTTGTCAATTAGTGTTCGAACCAGCAAATGAAACTATAGAACAAAAGAATGAAATTAAGAATCTAAAATTTGAGCCAAAATTGACGTGTGAACAGTAACTTGATGATGTGGCAGTCCTCAATTGGTTGCGGGTTCTGCAATTTTATCTTTCCAAATTTGGTAGTCTTGATCAATTTTATAATTTGGAATTGGTGGGAATTGTTAAGAGGAGGGAAATTCAAGTCTTTGGAGCTCTTTTTAAATTCAAATTTCAAGACTCAAAAGTCTTTGACTAGACTTGTACTTTTCCTCAAAACATGGGAAAGTGGTTGAGATGTGATTGATAAGTTTTTGGTGGTTGTAAGTCTTTCAAGATTCAACAAGTACTACACCTTTTCTCTTCACCTTTTTAGATCTAAAATAAACTTTATATTTAACAAGGCTTGAAGGTGGTGAAGAACATCAAGAACATCAACAATAATTACCAAGAACAACAATAATCCAACGTCCCAATCCACAACAACAATATCACCACATGGCCAAGCTTTCAAGTTCACAGCAATAATATCAACATTTCAAGCTCAATTTAGATCTAGACTTCTTTAGTATTGGTGAAGATGAAACTAACACTAGAAAGAACAATTCAAACACAATGACTCTTAGGTCTAGACTCAACTTTCGACCACGACAACAACAAGAACAATTTTTTTTTTAATTTTCTAGTGAGCTGGCCCAAGATTGATTTTGTTGAAACAAAATCAACCACAAGATATGATACCAAATGATACAAACCAAACAAGGAATGTACCAAAAACAACATAAAACAGTCCACAAACTTGAAGAATCCAAGAACCAAAGGAGACCAACTCTCGACTTCAACAACACCACAACAATACGAGATGAACAAGGTGTATTTTACACCAAAATAGCCACCACAAACTAGATTAACAACAATAAGATGAAGAAAAAGATGAACAATAACAACAACTCACGATTTACAATAACAAGAACACAACAACTACAAGATTACAAGAATGAAAAAATAAAAAGTGTGACATACACTATTACATGAACCAAGAACCTAAGTGTGTTTCAAACACAAAGACCCTTAATACTATAATAATAGCAACACCTACACTCTTCGTGGACACAAAAGGGATCTCAATCTCCCTAGCATCTAACGTTCCAAGAAAGAAAACAATACAAGTGAATCCACACTTAGTGTTGACCTAGTTTCGGCCAAGAGCCTTTCTCTTGAGAGAGAATTGTGTTTCAATGTGTTATACAAGTTTCAATATCTCAAAAACTAATGACTAAACCCTAATATATTCTTTATATAGCTATTACAAAATATAAGGTGAAATGTCCAAAGGCCCCTAAAAGAGAGGGGCACCCTTCTAGTGCAACATAGGGGTGGGTTTGGTATGTATTAAGGCCCCTATTTACACTTCACTTGCACACACCAAGTCTTAGGTCCAACACACATTCTCCTAATTCCATCTACGTGATCATGCCCGTATCAGAAAAGGGTCAAATATGCTCCTAAACTTTGCAAGAATATTCAGATATACCCTCCGTTAAAAGTTTAGCTCACCAATGCCCTTGTCATCCAAGTCTTGGGCCATATATACCCCTGTTGTCAAGTTTTGGGTCATATATACCCCTGTCAAGTTTTGGGTCCCATATACCCTTGTTGTCAAGTTTTAGATCATATATACCCCTGTTGTCGTTAATTGCTTTGCTAAAAATTTCCAACTCCCTTTTTCTTTATTTTTAAGAAATCATATTTCCACATTACTTTTTAATTGTCATATCGCATATAATTAAATTCACCCCTTCTTCTACACATTAACCATCCATCAAATGCTCTTATCTACCTCATAATTTCTTAGAATTTTTTCTAATTTGTCGAAATTTCTTCGTTGTGTTTTTCGAGGCTTGCATAACCTCAAGAATAATCAAGTACAAAATGAAAAAGTCAAGAACACCTTATAAAAACTCAATGCACAATTGCGATAAAAACCAAGAATTAAAATACTTACCAACTGCAAACTATTTCAGTATCATATCAACCGACTTCATCCTTCACACCACAGTCAATTCCAATATCAAGAATAAGAAGAATAAGAAAACCCCAAGTGAGACATTGGGATGTAGAAGTGTAAAAGAGGCAACCCATATAAAGACGACAAAACAACTTATCAATTAAGAGGATATATTTTGTACGTACGTACTTATGTATGTATGTATGTATGAGAGAAACGGTTATGCAAGAATTTAAAAATACAATAAAAGAATTTTGACAAATTAGAGAAAATCCAAAGAGATTGTGAGGTATATGAGAGCATTTAACGGTCATTTAATGTGTAGAAATAGAAGTGAATTTAATATTATGTGATGTTGCAATAAAAAAAGATGTGGCAAGTATAATTTTGTAAGGAAAAAAAAGAAAAAGTGGGTTGAAAAATTCCAGCAAAGCAATTAACGACGACAAGAGTATATATAGCCCAAAACTTTACAACAGGGGTATATATGATCCAAAACTTAACAACAGGGGTATATATGGACCAAAACTTGGACAACAAAGGTATTGATAAGGTAAACTTTTAACGGAGGGTATATCTGAGCATTTTCGAAAAGTTTAGGGGCATATTCTATCCTTTTCCCTTTTTTATATTTTTTTTTGGATAAAGAAAGATATATTATAAATACTAAAACACAACAGACAAACTGGAGTTCAAAGCGCTCTGGGCACTTACTAATACAGAAAAGTTACCCAAACAAGCTAATTTATTACAAAAAGACTTAGATACTAGTCTGGTAGAGTAGGAGCTACGAAGGTCAGCTCCAGATAGTGTATAGCTTGATTTTGAGGAGATAGTAGTAACTGGCAGTGGTTGGACGTCAACTGAGCTCCTATTTACCCCAAAATATCGGCAACTTCATTCGCTTCATAGAATATGTGGTTGAGAACTGGATTCTCCAACTTCCTCAACATTGATATGGAAGAATAAACAATAGGATTATAGAAAGGAGGGGAAGTATTGAGAACGGAAAATATATCAGTTGAGTCTGTCTTTATCTGTAAAGAAACACATCTGTGAGAGATAGCTATTTCCAGTCCTTTGTGCAAGGCGAGGATTTCTGAATGGAGCACACTGGTGACTTTGTTTGACCTCATGAAACCGACTACCCATTGTCCAGTGGAGTCGCGAATTAGACCCCTCATTCCACTTTTGGTGGTTTGTTTGATGTAAGCCCCGTCAATATTTAATTTAAAGTAACCAGTTTGCAGGGGGTTCCATCTAATTTTAATGGGAAGCTTATTATCCAAAGTTTGCTCATTATCAATGAGAAGTAAGTATTCCGTTATGTAATTAAGAACCATTGAAAGGGAGGGGGTAGTAGACTTAATATTGTAAATATTATCATTATGGTTATGCCAAAGATGCCAAAGGAAAAAGGGAAAGAAATCCATCTAGTTATAAGCTATAGGGGTGGTTAGAGGAGTGGGATAATTATGGTTTTTAGAGTGGTTAGCCAGTGATTGGTATCGGAGGCCAGTTGCTGAATGTTTAAGCCAACGTTAAGCCAAAACATCTGAGCAATATGGCAACGTAGAAAGATATGGGTGATGGTCTCATCCTCTAGTTTGCAAATGGGGCACATAGGATTCTGGATAATATAAAGGTTGGACAGAAACGACAGAGTGGGTAGACGATTGTGGGAGCATAGCCTGAGAAGAAATTTGAACTTTGGGATGGTATTAAGCTTCCAAATCCACTCAAAAGCATAGGAATTGGTATCTTTAGGTTGGAGGGATTGTCGCACAGATTTCGTTGAGAATAGGCTATTCGGAGAGAGGGCCCAGTAAGGCTGATGAAAAATGTTTAGATGAGAGTTAAGAGTAACAAACTCAGCTTTGTTAGTAATAGGACTGGGTAGTACAAATGAGAGTATATCCTAGTTCCAAGAGTTAGAGTTAAATCATCCCCAAAAATAAGGTAAGAGAAGAGAAGCCCATTTTTGGAAAGGGAGATAGCGTCCCGATAACGCCCCGAGTCTGTACCCCGAATGCTATACAGTGCTCATAACAAGATAACCCATGACTGGTATTTGCTGTAATAACTGAACAATAATACTGAATAATATGTGGAATTAGGCAAAAATATGCCATAAGGTTCAATCTATAAATAATACTGAATCATACTGAATACAGTATTAAATACCAAAACTGAAAGACAAAATTGAAAGCTGAATAACTGTTTGAAATACTCTAATCTGGGAAGCCTCTAGTTGTCTGAACTGTGGAGTTGATAGGACAAGTCCCCAACTAACTTCACCTACTGACATAAACTGAAATATTATAAATAGAAATCATGTCCTCGAACGAAGAGGACTCACCACTACGCTGAATGCTGGAAATCTGGTCTACTGAGGGTACTTTGGAGCTCGCACATTGGAAACTATGATATAAGACATCATAGCACAAAAAGCATGCGTCAGTACTTTGAATGTACCAGTACGCTCAGTGAGGTAGGCTGAAATGCATGGGTTCATAAGCATGAATAATAATAACTGTATAACATGAGTATGACTGAATAAGAGTACATGCATAAATACGTATACTGTAACTGAAATCATGATAACACTGATCACTGAGTTTGAATACTGATCAACTGATTTACTGGATAACTGATACTATATAACCCGATAACTAGGTAACTGTATCTGACAGTCTCAAATTTTGGGAACTGTATTGAGTTTTGTACTGAGTTGAGTGACTATGTTTGATAGTCCTAAATCTGTAGAACTGAACTGAGTTGTATTCTGAGACTGAGACTGAAATTGAGACTATGAGAGGTAATCATCTAACCGACATGCCCCTTCTATAACTGATTTGGGGTCCAACCTATAACCCCAGTTAAAAAGGTGTCAATATCGTGCCACGGGTAAGGAAAAATTGTGAGTTAACTCTCTCTGACAGGAAGCTCGTTCGTCAACTCTCGCTGGCAGGATAACTCGGATGAGAAGTATCAACCCTCATAATGTCTAGCAGAAAGATATATCAACTTACGCTGGCTACGTAGTTCTGTAACGCAGGGATTGCTGCTAAGGGTCAAACCCTCTACTGACAGGAATGCCTCTATCCCTGGATTAACTTGGTGCTAAATCCCACTCTCAACTGAATAAACCCTGAGCTAATTTCTAGTCTGTACTAAGCTGGACGAAATGGTTACTGAGATTACTGTTTAGCTGAGCTGAACTGAGTTCACTGAGTTCCGTTAACTGACAGAATACAACTGAATTCTGTTAACTGATAGAGTTTACTGAAGTCTGAACTGAATACTGAGTTAGACTGAACTACTACTGAATCTACTGAATTTTTCCTGAATTCTGTAACTGACTGAGAGTACTACTGATCGTGACATGACTGATATTGTTCTATGACTGACCATGGCTCTAGGTAATCAGCTAAATTGTCAAGTAAAAGTATCCCCAGGACTCAATAGCATAAATTAAAAGACATGGCTTAAACATGAAACATGTAAACTATAAACTTGATCATCATTTATTCATTGGGGAAATTTAACAAACACTTGCATGATTTCATTCTCTTAATAGTTCACATGAACAATTTATCAAACACTTGGAAGGCATAGAACATGCGCATAACACTAATCAACATGTGAGCACACAATTCAATCATCAAATTCACAATTTAAAGGCTTTAACATAATCTCACATGGTAAGACATATAAATCAATAAACTCCACATGAAACTTATCATAACTCATCATAACTCATGGATTTAAAACTCAAATAATCATTATAAACATGAATATTATCAAACCCATCATGGTATTCATGAAATTCATATACTTAAAGTTTAAAAACTGATTCTTGGACTCCAAGGGTGTAAGAGACCCTTGGATGAACACTTCACATACCTTTATTGAAGAATTTATAAAAGTTTATGGTTGAATCTTGAGTTCTTGATTTGAAATTTAAGCACCTAGGGTTTTGTTCTTGAGCTTATTGGAGAATAAATGAGTATATTTGCTCTCCAAAGGGCTTAATTTCATGTTTTGAGGGCTGAAGGATGTGGGAAAAAGACCCAAATACCCCCAAGAATGCGATCTTTAATAACTGAAAACTGGGCTACCGACGCGCAGGTCGACGCAGCGCATCGATAATAGCCAATGCATCGCGCCATGTTCATGTCGATTCAATGGAATTAGACGCTGGTAGCTGGAAAAAATATTAATCCATGTGATAGTCGATGCGGCGCGCCAAAATCGTGTTGATCCACTATTTTAGGGTCCCAAAGGGGCTTTAAACGAAGTCTAAAAAATTCGAAACTTGTCCGGAAACACCTACGGACATTTCTGATCATGAATCAACCAAAACATCAATATTTAATGGATGTAAAGATCGCTAAATAAGATTGCCAACCTTCGTAGGCTAAAATGACACTAAGTCTGAGTACTTAGCTAAAAGTATTCTAAGTCTGGCCCCCCTTGACAAGCCTCAAGTACTAAATTAAGCTTAGAATTTTACGGGGTCTTATAGTCCCATTACAGGATGTCCACCTGGTGATAGATGTAAGTCGACGATATTTTCATACAAAGAATAAAAATGTATGGGGACATGGGATTGCCTTGGCGGATTCCTCGAGAGGGAGAGAATAACGAAGTGGGAGATCCATTGACTAATACAGAAATAGTACTAGTAGTAATACAATTCATAATAAGGGTGATCATATTGGGTGGAAATTTGAAGGAGATTAAAGTACGGTAAACGAAGGACCATTTTAGGCGGTCAAAAGCCTTTTCAAGGTCCAACTTGAGGACAATGCAACCCTTTTTGGAGGTGGTTTTATTAAGGTAGTTATAGACTTCCTAGACTAGGATGGCGTGATCACAAGCCCGACAACCCTTGAGAAAACTAGTTTGATAGGGTCTGATGAGGTTTGGGAGTAGAGGCTTAATACGATTCGCAATGATTTTAGTAACTATTTTATAGATAGTGTTACATAAACCAATAGGGCGGAAATTTGTAAGGAGATTAACATTTTTGAATTTAGGAATTAGGTAAAGATAAGTCCTGTTAAGAACTTCGGGGATACGGTAAGAGTGAAAAATATGGTGGCAACATTGCAAAATGCTATAACCCACGCTATCCCAGTGATATTGATAAAAATAGGGATCAAAACCATTCGGTCCCGGGGCCTTAAAGGGTTTGAAGGAGAATAAAGCCCTCTTAACTTCAGTATCAGTTAGGGGTAGATCTAAGGCATCCATATCCATCTTGTGGTATCTAGAAGGAGAGGACGTAAAACCCTTCCGAACAGAATGTGAGTGATCCGATCGAAAGCAATCCCTAAAGTAGTTTAATGTGTGTTCGATAATTTTATCATGGTTAGTAATCCACTGATCATTAGCGTCTTTAAAGTAGCAAATTCTATTATTTCTTCGGCGATTTATAACTGTGGTGTGAAAAAATTTAGTGTTAGCATCCCCATTATTGAGCCAGGCAATTAGTGATCGCAATTTCCAATAATCGTCCTCTACTTTTAAAATATCATTGTAGTCTTTGGTGAGGGAAGTTTCTAGGTCTTGAAGGAATTTACTGGTGGGATAGGCATAAGATTTTTGAATACAATTCAAACAAACAATTAGCTTCTTTTTAGTTTTAAAAATATCACTGAAGGTTCTGGTACTCCATTCAGTGGTTGTGGTTTGAAAAACATGGGATGTATGGAGGAAATTATTATTATTATAACTCCAGCAATGCTCCACTATATATTTAAAATTAGGGTGATTTATCCAAAATTTCTCGATTCTGAAAGGCCTTTTGGATTTGGGACAGTTAGAGGAAGAAATATTTATTAATAAATGGGTGTGATCCGAATGGGTTTTTGGGAGATGGATCACCTTTGCATTAGGAAAGAGGCTAATCCACTGTTGGGTGGCAAGAGCACGGTTGAGACATTTTAAAATAAGATCTTCCTCATTTTTCTTTTTTTTTTCGGAGGTTCGACCAAGTAAAACAACCTCCCTTAAAACCTAAGTCTATGAGATTACAAAAATTTATGCACGACAAAAAATGGTTAGTTCTCCGATTATTGATCCTATTGCCACCCCATTTATTATTGTAGTTATAACATCATTAAAATCACCAGCTACCAACCATGCATCATTAGTCGATTTAGAATAATTGATAAGGTTATCCCATGGAGTCAGTCTTTTGTAAGCATTAGTACTAGCATAAATAACCGAAAAGAACCAAGGGGGTGAGTTAGGAAGTACCTGAATTATGGTATGCAGCTCCTAATCTAAGCGTTCCTTACGAGTAATATGCAGATTATGGGAATACCACATCAATACAAGACCTCTCCCGCCTGACCTACGACAGGAACTTCAAACATACTATCGAAAGCAAACTCATCCTTAAGACATGCATGATTAGTCATCTTAGTTTCAAGTAATGGTACCAAGCAAGGGTTGTGATTCCTAATGATTTTCTTAAGATTCATTTAAAATGAGGCGTTATTAACCCCACGAGTGTTCCAAACTACAAAACTAGTATCTTGATCCATAGGATTAAAGGGGATGTTTGGGAATGGGTCGTCACTATGATCCATCGCTGGCCTCATTGCGGGTGTCATGATCACCACATTTTTTTCTAGGTCATGGTTCATAGCTGGGCGAAGCACAAATGAGCATTTGAGTAGATTCACTGGACAGTTCAAAATGTATTTTTTGTCTTCTCTCTCTGGGAATACCATAAGGGTTGCAATTTTTAGAGTTGAAATTTCGGTAAAGGCGGTCCTGCAAAGCATTCTTTCTGATCTTTCCAATACCATGGTTGGGGTCTGAGGAGTCATCTCGGATAAGGGTGGAAAAAGAGGTGGTGGAGAGGGGTTGGTCTGTGGGGAAAGGTTGGGAGTAGGCATAAACGTATGGAGAGCTGGCCTGACTGGTATTAGTTGCCATGGGAAAAATATTGAAGTGTGTGAGATCAGTTCGTGTGGAGTGAAGAACGGGGTTAGAGCAATGTTGTTCATATTCGGAAACAGGCTAAGGTAGTGGGAGAGATTCTAGAGACCTTGCATTATTTGGATAAAACCCGGCATGGATGATGGATTCGTCGGATTCAAGTTGTCTGTGGTCCACATTTGGTTGACAAAGTTTTCTATCGCAATCCTCATTTCTTTCGTTACTAGCTGAGCTATTTGTCTCTCATTTTGTAGAATTATTAGGGATTGAGAGCCATTGACTTCTAGAGAGAAATTTATTGCATGACCCCGTAGCCCCATCTCTATCCATGATAAAGGTTGAATTGGGAGCGACAGCAGGGGGTTGTAAAGACAGTTCGGAGAGCTGGGTCTGTCATGGCTTCCCTTAGGATTGAGGAAGGATTCAATGGAGAGAGTTGGATGGTCTGGTGAGGAGGAAGCTGAAGCAGAGCCGAGAGAGCGATGACGGCGACGGCGCGAGGCATCATCTATTTCTTGCCTCACTTGCCATGTGGAGTAAGTGTTTCTCATTATAAACACTCTCAAGTTCTCTTCTTCCACCAATGTGGGAGAAAGAGTAAACTTTTCAAAATTGAGTACACTTTCGATTTTTGGTGTTAACTCAATTTTTTTTCTCTTCCACTTGATTTCTCCATTTTTCATTCAACACACTTTCATTACTATGAACCCAACAACCCCCCACATGAATAGGGAATGGTCATTTTTTCGTAAAACTTTTACGCACAAGTATGTGATCATCAAGCAAAGACTGATTGCATCTGGATAAGTGGGTTCTCCTTTGAACTTTTCGTATTGAACATGCATCGGATGCACTCGATCAATCGGTAGATTTGATATCTTTAAACCATCGAGCTTTAACGTACACCTAGACAACATATGTTACACAACCAGGTTTTTACCGTTTATGGTTCTTATGATTTTGTTCTTTTCAGCCAGGAACACGTCCCGATTTTCATGAGAGTTTAGAGAATAGGCCTTTACTAACATTCTCTTGGAAGCGACTTCCACTTTGCCCACACATAGGTGATTTCTAAACGTTCAATCCTATAGATTAAACTATTTGGTCAAATCTGCCAAATTTAGATAATCATTAAAAGACTTTTCACCTTAAGTCTTATCCTTGTTTACTATACATTGTCTACATCATGAGAATGGGTTGGGTAATTGACAATGTTGAACCTGTCAGACACAACTTTGTTTGATCTCCTTGAATCTAGCTCTTGGGATCTCCAGTCTGCTAGGTAGGGTTACCGCTATGCTGACTCGTCCTAGGCCTTAAACCCATTCCCTTGGATGTTCTTTCTACTCCTTCTCTAGATAGGCCTTTTGTAAGTGGATCCGATATATTATCCTTTGACTTTACATAGTCTACAGTGATAATTTCACTAGAGATAAGTTCTCTTATGGTATTATGTCTTCGTCTTATATGACGAGATTTACCGTTATACATCATGCTCCCTGCCCTACCTATTGCCGCTTGGCTATCACAGTGTATACATACTGGTGCCACTAGCTTGGGCCAATACTGAATATCTTTTAAGAAATTTCGGAGCCATTTTGCTTCTTTACCGGCTTTATCTAAAGCGATAAATTCAAATTCCATTATAGAGCGAGCAATACAGGTCTGTTTGGATGATTTCCAAGAAACTGCTCCTCTACCGATAGTAAATACATATCCACTTATGGATTTTACTTCATTCGGTTCGGTGATCCAATTTCCATCACTATATCCTTCAAGTACCGCAGGATATTTATTATAATGCAGAGCATAATTTTGAGTGTATTTAAGATACCCCAAAATGTTTGAGGTATCTTAAATACACTCATTTAAATGTTTGAGACTCATTTTCTAAGAGAAATGTTACAAAATCTGATCCAAATGAAGTTGAAGTTCTTGGACGTGTACTACGTCTTGGATTTTATTCATTATTTATATTCTCACTTGGTTCATCTCGAGGTCGTTTAGATCATCCACTAGACTGTTCATGTCTAATTTTATATGGGTAAATATTTTTCAAAGAATTCAGCATTGTCAGATTCAATTATCGTATTTTTATTAATATCTGGATGTTCAGATTTATGAACCAAAAATCAACATGCTTTACTACTTTTAGCATATCCTATGAACACGCATCCACCGTTTTAGGTCTTATCTTAACTCTTTTAGGTATAGGAACTTGAACCTTCGCCCACACTTTAAAATATTTCAAGTTAGGTTTCCTTCCTTTCCATTTTTCGTAAGGAATTGATTGTGTCTTACTATGGGAACTCTGTTGAGTATATGATTGGTCGTAAGGATGGACTCCCCTCATAAGTTTTGCGGAAAACCAGAACTTATAAGTAAGGCATTCATCATTTCCTTCAAAGTTTGGTTTTTCCTTTCTGCAATTCCATTAGATTGAGGTGAATACGGGATCGTAGTTTGATAGATTATTCCATTCTCTACACATATTTGTGCAAAGGGAGATTCATATTCTCCGTCCCTATCACTTCTTATCATTTTGATCTTTTTGTCTAACTGATTTTCAACTTCAGTTTTATATTGCCTAAACGCATCTATTGCTTCATCCTTACTATTTAGCAAGTAGACATAAAATATCTAGTACAATCGTTAATAAAAGTTATAAAATACTTTTTCCCACCACGAGATGGTGTTGACTTCATATCACAAATATCAGTGTGTATTAAGTCTAAGGGATTCGAATTCCTTTCAACGGACTTATAAGGATGTTTTGAATACTTCAATTCCACACACGTTTGACATTTTGATTTATTGCACTCAAAGTTTGGCAAAACTTCTAAGTTAATCAATTTTTGTAACGTTTTGTAATTAACATGGCCTAAACGTTCATGCCATAAATCATAAGACTCAAGCAAATAAGATGAATTCAAACTTTTATTCATTTCACAAGTCATTACATTCATCTTATAAAGGTCCTCCGTGAGATAGCATTTTCCTACATACATTTCTCCTTTGCTCACTACAATTGTTTTAGAAACGGTTACACATTTGAATCCGTTCTTATCTAGGAGTGAAATAGAAATTAAATTCCTACATAACTCCAGAACATATAACACATTGTTTAGTGTCAAGACCTTACCGGAAGTCATCTTTAGGCAAATTTTTCCTGTTCCCTCCACCTTAGCAGTAGCGGAGTTGGCCATGTAAAGTATTTCTTCTGCTTGAGCTGGAGCAAATGACGAGAATAACTCTTTGTTTGCGTAAACAAGGCGTGTGGCACCTGAATCCATCCATCATTCGCATGGATTCCCCACTAAGTTGCATTCCGTGAACATAGCACACAAATCATTATATTCTTGGTTGGACTCAATCATATTCGCTTAGTCCTTTTTCTTGCCTTTCTTCGGGGCTCGACAATCTGTGGACTTGTGACCAATTTTACCATAATTGAAGCATTTTTCTTTGAACTTTTTCTTGGGTTGATTGCTTCCATGTTCAACTTTCTTTCTTTTCTTCGAGTTGTTTTGGCCATCTTCTACAATATGTGCTCCACTCATTGTAGAATTTCCCTTTGACCTTCTTTCGGCAGCTTTATTGTCCTCTTCAATACGAAGACGGATGATAAAATCTTCAATAGTCATCTCCTTGCGTTTATGCTTTAAGTAGTTTTTGAAGTCTTTCCACAAAGGTGGTAGCTTCTCAACTATTGCTGCTACTTGGAAAGCATCATTCACAATAAACCTACAAAACAGTTTATATGAGTATTATGAATATTTTTAATTTGTTCAACTAAGGTATTTTTCAAAAATATACCTTCTGCTAGGAGATCATGTATGATGACTTGCAACTCCTGTACTTGAGAGACAACAGATTTGCTATCAATCATTTTGAAATCCAGGAATCGTGCAACAAGAAATTCTTAATTCCTGCATCTTCCATTTTATATTTCCGTTCAAGTGCCCCCCACAGTTCTTTTGATGTCTTGATTCCACTATAGACATTATAGAGGTCGTCTTGGAGACCACTCAGAATATAGTTCCTGCAAAGGAAATCCGAATGTTTCCAAGCTTCTACAATAACGAAATGGTCCTTGTCTGAGGTTCCCTCGGGCACCTCAGGAGCGTCTTCGCTAGTGAACCGTTGTAGACATAAAGTGGTGAGGTAAAAGAACATCTTTTATTTCCACAGCTTGAAGTCAATTCCCAAAAATTTTTCGGGCTTCTCCGCCGGTGCCATTGTTGGCGGAGCATTTGTGCTACTTGATGTGGCAATATTATTTGCCCTCATAGACATTGTTGCATCCATCATTTGACTTTCAGTTGTCATTTTTCCTGTCACCACAAGACAGAAAATTAGTATTTTTCAGAATACTATTAATAAAGTTAAATAACTTTAAACTCTTCTTCTTCTTGTTTCTAGTTAACAATAAAGTTTTTATTACTTCGAATAGTCAACCGAGTGAACCTTAACTTGTGATGAAGATTTTATGTCTTCTAATCACTAGTTAAATTCAAGCGGAGTAGAAAGCCTAAGCTCTAATCTCCAAAAACAAGCAATACAGATTTTGTAAGGTTATTCCTTAAGATTGTTATTTCCACAATATATTCGGGTATGCAGAATCTGTATATTGCAACAACAACTTCAACTCGAGTTCAAGTATGAACAAGAACACAATGAAGTATCAAATACCCTCAACACAAGATCAAAATGACCTTTCCAAGAGGTATATTTATTTTTTCAAAAAATAAAGATGAAACAGAAATGATTAAGGCCAAGTCGTCTGAATTCACGAATTTTCCTTAAGGAATAATTCCCCTCACTGTACCCGAGGTTATGGAATCTTCCTCCCAGGATAAAATGGCCTTAAATCCGACTATTGCGGTACCTCAAATAGGCGAATTCTTTGAACACACTCACGGTTTGAATGATCACACTTAGAGTATTTTTAAGACAAGAAGAAGAAGTTTTTAATCTGAAAATTTTTGTACCAAAACCTGTGAATGAAAGCAAGTTTTTATAGCCAAATGATGCCTCTTCTGAAAAGAGACAATGGTTCACGTAAAACAATGCTACTGTTCACGTAAAAATAGTGCGGTTCTGAAACATTGCATCTGCTGAACGTTTTGCAGCAGTTCACTGCATATGCATATAAATGGAGTCCAAATCATAGATTACATATTCAGATCAGATTTTCGTCAAATAATACAATTTGTCCAAAAAGATAAATCTCATCGATCGATCATTTTTTGAATCCGAATCTGAAGTCGAAGCCGAGCGACAACGTGAGGCATCATCTATTTCTTGCCTCACTTACCATGTGGAGTAAGTGTTTCTCATTATAAACACTCTCAAGTTCTCTTGTTTCACTAGTGTGGAGAAAGAGTAAACTTGTCAAAATTGAGTACATTTTCCATTTTTTGTGTTAACTCAATTTTTTTTTCTCTTCCACTTGATTTCTCCATTTTCCATTCAATACACTTTCATTACTATGAACCCAACATTAATATCTGGAGGGGGTGATTTTGCAAAGGTAAGTTTGTGGAGGGTTTTGTTGTTTTAACAGCGGAGGGCATAGAAATATGGCAAGTGGTTCACCCAAGTCCTTCAGATTAGTGGTATTTGCAGGGTGGTTTTGGACACTACCAGTGGAAGTAGACGGAGGCTGATTGAGGGAATTAAATTTGTTGCTTAAAGATAAATAATTAGTGGGAAGAATTGGAGTCTTACCTTTAATATTTTTGTCAGTAATGTTGTTAGTTGTACGAGGATTTGAAGCTTTAGTATTAGGAGCATTTAATAATGTGGCATTTTCCAAAGGGCTTACCTTGGGTAGAGTTAAAAGAGTGAGTTGAAGAAACCTTTTGCTGCTACTTTTTCCCTGGAGCCGTTCGAAGGCTTTTTGACATGCGTTTTTGAAAACGGAGCTGCATTATCAGAAGTTGGTGGTGCCTTGCCATGTGGATCGTGGAAAGGGCAATTTTTTATTGTGTGGCCCATCCTCCCACACCGTTTACTGAGAAAGCCCTCAGCTTCATACTCGATCTTTGCAAGTGATTACCGATTTTAATCCAATTTGGAACTGGGTTTGCAAAAGCTATTTGAACACATAGGCGTGCGTATCTCCCTCTTAGCGTGGAGCTTGTGCACGCGTCAATTTTGAGAAGTTGTCCTATAGAGTTACCCACTTGATGCAGGAGAAGGCTATCGTAGTATTCTGTAGGGAGTTGAGGAAGACGAATCCAGATGGCAGAGGTCGAAAGAATATCCTTTTTTGGAATGAAATTCGGAACCCATTTTTGAATGAATAGGTAGCGGCCATTTATAAACCAAGGACCTTTGTTTAGTACCAGATTTATTTGTTCCACATTTCTAAATTTTAGAATATAGTAATCAGTTCTGAGATCAATGAGAGGCACTTGATCCATGATCTTCCAGAGTTGTTGTAGTTTTGTGCGCAAATACTGATGTGTGATTCGCAACCCCATTAACTTTATAATGAGAGAATACTTCCAAGGAGTATAGATTCTTTGGTTATCCTCTTGAGAAAGGACTATGGATTTTATACCATTAGGGAGTTCTTCGTTAATGTCAGTTGGGTCGACATTCTGCATGCGAATACAGTCTCCCATGTTAACATCGATAATCATCTCATTCTCGATCAGTTTATCCTTGAAGCTAGAGTGTTCTCCTTGTCGGGTGGTTTTGGGGGGCTATCATCAGGTGAGGGTGATGAGTTCATGGCAAGGTTGATAAGTTGCTGTGGTAGACATTCTTTCATTTCAAATGATGGAAAGTTCACTTTTTTATATTATGAAATAGTTTACTTAGAGTTAATGACTCTAAATTTGATATCAAATTATAACTTTAACCTTAAAACATAAAAATGACTCTAAACTTGACATCAAATTATAACTTTGACCTTAAATTTTGATAGTGCATAAATATGACCTTTAACTATTCAAAACTGCACAAATATGACCTCCAATCCTACGTGGCAAAACGCGTATTCAACACGCAAAACTGAGTGCGTCTAACTTAAAATCTAAGGGCATAATACATAAATATGACCTTAAACTTTGACAGTGCACAAATATAACCTTTAACTATTCAAAACTGCACAAATATGACCTTTAAATGACTCTTCACTATTATTTTTTCATTCGGCTCAAAGATGAAAATGACATCTAATTTTTTTTGTCATTGCGGAAAAGGAGCAATATTAAAGATTTATTAATTAGGCGGGTCAGCCTCATACGAAAAAATCGAGCGAGTATGTATATATATATTATAAAACAGAGGACAAATTTAAGTTATATAATATATTTAAATATTATTTATTTAAATATTAAATTAAAGATGAAACTATACTAATAATAAGAAAAATTATAGTTTTGATAAAACGTTATTAAATTAATGTTATTAAGGATAGTAGTAGTAGTATATTAAATTAATGGTATCAAATTAACGTAATTAAAAGATGTTATTAAATTAATGTTATCAAAACGTTATTAAAGTAACGAGGGGCGGACTTACGTGGTTGCCATGGGGTTCACCCGAACCCCCTTGGTAAAAAAATTACGTTGTATATATATAAGATAAAAAATGTATATTTATGTACGTATGTTAATGTTGAACCACATGAAACAAGACACTTAGATAGTCCAGTGGTATTCAGAGGCGGATCCAAGATTCGAAAACTCCGGGTGCCACTTTGTTGTGAACAATAACGTATATTCCATACATATTTTAGGATAGTGGAATCAATATTCAAAGAGAACTATAATCATATATATCTAACAAGTGTTAGTATTACATGAGGGTTTGCCTAGTTGGTATTGTCAAGTGTTTTGTAAAGAAGAGGTCACGGGTTCTATTCTTCATATCCACACTATGTTGTTTTTTTAAGAGAAAATAGACAAGTGCTAAAAATCACTCTAAAAATATAGTGCAGAGCAGCTTTCAAACTTGCGTTGTTAGGAGTTAAACCAAACAATTTCGACCACTTACGCCACTAGTCCCTTTGATATTGTGGGTGCCAAGCATAATATTTATACATTAACTGATACATATACACATAAATATACAGAGTTTCATCCGAGAAGTGCGGGTGTCATGCCACCCCATACCTTCTACATAGATCCGCCCCTGGTGGTGTTATTTGCTCTTGGACGCTTCCTTTAGCTTACTGTGCAGGTTCGATCCTTACTAGTGGCTATTTTTTTTTAATTTAAAAAAAGTTAGGTGCTGCTGCTATAGAAATAAATAAAATAATAATTATAATGATAAATTTTTTAAATTTAAAAAAAGTTAGGTGCTGCTACTATAAAAATAAATAAAAAAATAAAAATAAAAATAAAATAATAATAATAATAATAATAATAATAATAATAATAATAATAATAAAACGACGTCGTTTTAATACAAAAAGCAAAATTTTGACAATGCACAAATATAATCTTTAATTATTCAAAACTGCACAAATATGACCTCTCTCCAAGTCAGCCCTTTTAACGACGTGGCACCGTGTGATTGGATTACCTTTTCACGTAGGCGCGAGTGAGACTCACGCATTGGGTTGCAAAATCGGAGGTCATATTTGTTCAGGTTTTGAATAGTTAAAGGTCATATTTGTGCACTATCAAAGTTTAAGGTCAAAGTTATAATTTGATGTCAAGTTTAGGGTCATTTTTATGTATTAACTCTATTACTTATGGACCCAACTTTCTTTTATTTTAGTTCTTAAATTATATGTATCCCGCATGAGGAAAATGAGGACACGCTAAATGGATTAATTAATTAATTAATTAGGCCAACGCTGAATGGAAAGCAAATTCATGATGGCAGTTAGTAAATGTCATACATTATTCTATTTACTAATAATTTTTATTACTCAATCTAGTTGGTAATATTAATTATTTTTTCAATGTGGCAGTTGAAATAAATAAAATGTTTGAACAACTAATCTTCAATGATAATTAATGAAAAAGAGGAATTATTTTGCTACATGCTAATTGCTATGTATAAGAAATTAAAAGAAAGGGAATTAGGGTTAAATTCTTTGTTTATTGACGCTCATATAAAGCATGAGAGATTCTTAAAATGTGCATGAGCAACATTAAGCATCTATTATGTATATATAAAAAATAATTTTAACTATATGTAAATAGTACTTTAATTTTTTGACAATGAAAATTCGAATGAATCCCTAAACCGTTAGTGATGACTCCGCCCGTGCTCATAATATGCATTTGAACCACTACATCTCCTTATTATCATGAGTTGGGAGTAGGAATGGCAATGGGGCGGTGCAGGTGCGGTACGAGTTTTAAGCTATGCAGTGCGGTGCGTGTTTTAAGTTATGCAGTGCGGTGCGGGTGCAGTGCGGGTTAAAGTAATTTTTTTTTTTAAAATGGTGCTGTGCGATGCGGATTGTGGGTATATGCGGGTTTAAAATAACAAAAAAGCTAAAAATTAATATTGTTCTCGTGAATATACCTAAAATTATATGTGTTCTTTATTTAAATTTTATGATACTTAAAACTACATGCATAACACTACAAATAAATAATTTTATAGTAGTTTTTTAACATCTTTATTCATTTGAATAAAAATATGATATTTGATCATTGCTTGTACACGTTATACTTTTTGACAATTTTTTAGTGAAAAGTGCTATAATAGAAATAAGTTATTATTTTCTAGTTGTAAATTTGAAAATATTATGATTTTCAGTAGAATTACAAATTTTTCAAAAAAAAAGCGAAAAAATAAAAACATGGGGCGGTGCGATGCGGTTATCCACGGATATGAATGTGGGGCAGGTTTATGCGAGTTTAAATATCATGCGGTGCGGTTCGATGCGGTTTTAAAACTTGCGGGTTTAGTAAAAACCCGCACCACACCCACACCGCACCACACCATTACCATCCCTAGTTGGGAGCATTGAAGGTTTTAATCTTTTTATTTATGAAGGAATAACATTATCTCATACTGCAGTAGGATCTAACATTAGGCATATTAACGGGTCGATTCCATCCTAACTTTACTAATTTTACAGCAGATTGTTTCAAACATTTTTTAGAAATAAAAGAAACCGTTATAATAGTCACTACTAGGAGTGTACAGACCAAATTGTCAAGTCAAATCAAATCGATGAACCAAATCAAACTGAGGAAAAAATCGACCTATGGTTTGGTTTGGTTGGTTTGGCGTTTGGAAAAAAAACCCGATTATTTCTTAGTATGGTTTGGTGTTAATCCAAAAAAGTCAAACCGAACCCAAATCAAACCGACATAATATATATATTTGGACCTTTAAGTTGTAATATTTGTCCATTAATTGCTCATAAAATGATCCAAAACCCAATATAAATTTAAAACTTAAATTTTTCACTCTTTATCTTACTTTTTAGTTTCAAGAGAGTTTTTCGCTCCTCAATTTTTCATAATTGTGATTTTTCGTTAGCACATGAGTGAAAACATACTTCATCTAGTCTTCAATGACAATATAATTGTAAAAAATAAAGATAATAAAAAAAACTGGAAAAAAAAAAAGAACCGATTAAGACCTAAATCGTAAAAATCGATTTTATGTTGGTTTGATTTGGTTTATAGTTTTAATAAACTGACATAATTGATTTGATTTTTTTTTCAATAAAACACCAAACTAATCTGACCTATGTACATCCCTAGTCACTACAAACTATGCTTCGATTGCTTAGATTTAGTGATTGGACGCACCACAAATAAGATAGGAAGCACCCCTCAATCGATACAATTCGATACTTTTAGTTTTTCGTGATTATATTCAAGTCATTCGCAAAAATGCTCTTATTTTAGGATGTCTTTAATTTTTGCCCTTTAAATTCTTAGTCTTTAATTTTTATCCTTAATCTTTTTAAGTAATAAAAATAAAGACAAAACTACCTCTAATATTAAACTAAAAGAAAATCTCAAGACAAACAAAATTCGCTAGGCACAGATTATGCTCTATGAGGCATAAGTTCTGTTTTTTTTTTTTCTTTTTTTGGTAAATAACTGAGTTTTATTGCCAAAAGTGATCTGTTAGAGCACAGGAAGAGCTTACACATGGACAAAAGGCCCCAAAAAGCTCAAGCATAAACAAAACAAGCAGCAGCAAGCTGCTATCAACAAAGAACAAATTACACTATAAATTAAACTATAATTAACTTGTGTTTTGGAGTATAAGTTCAATAATATGAACTTTTTAAGAAACACGTTTATAAAACTAAACTAACGTCTTGTAAGTCATAATTTTTGCTTTAGGACATAAGTTCAATTTTAGAACATTATGCAGCAAAAAGTTCATACACATAACTTATGCCTTAAGCATAACTTGTGTCTTAGGCATAAGCTCAGTAATATGAACTTGTGCGGTATTGGGCTTTACTTGTAGCTAGGGATTTCCTTTTTTTAAATAAAAAAAACACAAAATGAGGATAAAAGTTTGTCATGTCAATTAGATTGCACTTAACTTATGATTTAGGACAAACATTCTCTAAAAATATTTACCCAGTGAAACTAAACCATAGTTATAGATACTTTGAACAATAAATTTTCAGCAGCACGAGCAAAACTCAAAGATCATTAATCTGAGGGAAAAAAATAAATTAAAGATCACCCCAAAATAGGGAAAGTGTACGTGCAATAACTTGATTGTATTCTATGGAGAACTTTGAGATCATTGAGCTAAACAGAAAGTGATTAAGAAATCCCTTTGCATAAAAGTCCAAATTACTGATTAAGATCTACTTTTGGGTCATAAATATATAATATTTTGAACTGACCTTCAACTCAATTAAATTGTATTCACTATACAAGAACACATTAATAGACATTTCTTCTGATGTACATATGGTCAGAAGAAGAGCTTGACTGAATTTCTAGTCCAACTCCATAATACAAGATTTACATATCAATAAAAGAATTTGTCAGTCATTAAAAAAAGTCAAATCAAGAAATGAATTAAAGAAAAGTATGCACAACCAAAATTAAAATAAAATAATTGATGATGATCTTCGCCGGCTACTCTTATGATCCATGTTTTCCACCAAGTAATTTATGATCTTTTGCTCCATCCATAACACTTCTTGGAAAAATTGTCCCTTCACAAAATGTAATTTTCTTTTCACTCAATTTTTTGGCGTACTTCCTTTTTGTCCTTCTTGAGCTAGCTTTTATGATTGGAATTATGTACCATCCAATTGAGGTACACAATATTGCAAAACACCTCCCATAAATAGCTAAAAAGACCAATATCAAGATTATAGCCAGTGGCATGTAATAAGCTGGCTTCTTGAAATTTGACAACTTCAAATTCCTAAATAATTTTCTTCTCTTATATTTCGCTTTTTGTTCTTCTGAAATATTATTTGAAATCTCGTGAATGATCTTCTTATCGACAAACTCTGAGTTCTTCTTGATGATTTGCTTGTCATCATCAGTGTCACTTGACGATGTTTGATTTTTGTCCTTCAATTTGACAATAATCGGCTTGATTGAATTCGACTTTGAGAAAACAAATCGAACTAAAGAAATGTCTTCAGATCCCATTTGAGTATAAATTTTTTGTTTTTTGTCTTCAAGATTGGTTAAGAGAGTTGAAAATTTGTCTAGACCACGGTCTGCATAAGGATTATATCTACTATTCTTATTTCTTAACAATGAACTTCTTTTTGATGATCTTTTTGGAGTTGAACAAGGAGTAAATGTTTCCACATCATCATCTTCATCTTCTTGATGATGAAAGTTTCCACTTCCACAAATAAAATGATGAAACATTATGAAAATAATACAAAGAGACTAGGGATTTTGGATGATTAATTTGGATTTGGAGTGATCACTTTTAATGTTGAATTTTGAGACTTTGAAGAAAGAGAAGGTGTAATATGCAAGAGAAGGTGTAATATGCTTATTTAAAAGTTTTCATTTGGAAGACTAGATCCAAAAAGGGGGAATATGGAAATAGTCAAATCAAAAGAGAGGGCTATGAATTTTTCTTATTTCTTTATTGGTTGTTATTTTAATGTGAAATTATAATTAGGGATAATTGTATTTTTAGTCCCTTAATTAACAACTAATTCTAGTTTTATACTTATCAGAATAAGCACATTTAACCTTCAAGTCATTAAAATATGTGTTTTGGTCCCTTTTTATAGGAAATATATGGCTTATAGAATTATACTACGTACACTCAAATATGGTATAACAATACACGTATAAGTTAATACATTATCAATCGTGGTGCTGAGATTGTGGAGTAGTGGTAGACTACTCCATCGTATCCTTGATTAGAAGTTTAGAGTTCGAGTTCTAAATATGGAGAAAATTGTGTTGGGAGTGCCACCCCAGAATGAATCCTGCAGTGCGCGATTCGATAAGTCGATTCTTCAATGTAGACACCAAATTCCAAATGGAAAACCAAAAAACTTAATGCATGGAAAATTGAATAGTTTAGCACTTAGTAATTCATTAACTTTATGATATTTCACAGCCAGAAAGATCAAAAGTGCATAAATATCAATTAATTATAGGTTAAATACCCTTAATAAAAAATAATAAGAATTTAAATTAGAATTTATCAAATTAGAGGGACTAAAAATGCTAATTTCTGTAAGAAATATTTCGCGGAATTTTCTTTGGGATAATGGTGCTCGTTTGACTATTAAGTTGTTGCAAAAGATGTTAACTGTTGCACGTTGAAATAATTTATAGACTTCTAGCAGTTCACTATATTTCTTTTCTTTTCTATTATTTAGAAGAGGTGGTTTCGACCACCTCTTGCAATTACCAAAAAATTAATTACTTTCACTTAATTATCTATTATATCTTAATATATAATAATTTTATTATTTTACTATAATGATTTAAATATTTAATATATTCTATTAATTTATATTAATTAACTATAATTACATATTGAAAGTTAATTTTTATTTATTTATTTAATTATCTATCATGTTCAAAACTAATTTATTACCACAAATCACAATAATTAATAATTTAAAATATTTAAAAGACATATAGAAATTTTATTGACTCTTACCCAAAAAATCCCTCTATTCCCACTTAATTACATACCATGCCCCAATATATACTAATTTCATTTTTTCATCATAATGATTTAAATATTTAGTATATTCTATTAATTTATATTAATTCACTATAACTACATATTGAAAGTAATTTTTTTTTTTAAATTAGCTATCATGTTCAAAACTAATTTGTTACCACAAATCACAATAATTTGTTACCACATATAGAAATTTTATTGACTCTCATTATTTTAGCAATGCCACATAAATTGAGATAAAAAAAAAAGTACTGCAAATCATAATAATTAACAACTTAAAATATTTAAAAGATATATAAAAATTTTAGTTGACTCTCAAAATTGTATCGAAGCCACATAAATTGGGACACAAGGATTAAATATATTATTTGATAATTACGTAAATTATTACAAATCACAATAATTAACAAGTTAAAATAATTTTTTAAAAATAGATAAAAGTTCTATTCAACTCTCAAAATTTTATCGGTGCAACATAAATCATGACAAAATAAAAAATTATCTTAATTAATTGCAACTAAATATTTAAAGTAAATCAATTTTATTATTTTCATTGACTTTTATATAGAAAATTAATCTTTTTATTTATTTATTTATTTATTTTAGTAAATTTAAATTTTAAAACTATTTTTTTCTTATATAGAAATACCAATATTTAAACTGAACTTTAAATTTTTAATGTAAAAAAATTAATAAATTTAATTTAATAAAATAAATTTCTAATGAATATTTTCTTAGAATTTGTGTTGAGTCAATATGTATCAAGTTAAAAAGAAATAAAAAAAATATATAGTAAAATTTTATTAGTGTGAAAGATAAATATAATGCACTATCCAATAATGTTTAATAATATCATATTTTGCATATGCAAATATAGCATCCCGTATTTAATTAATATACTATTTCGGTGAATTATCAATGATTACTATTGGATATGATAAAATTATATTAATTTTATAGTAATAACATAATCAATCGCCTTAATTAATTATTATGAGTCATCTAGGTATTAAAAAAATAAATAATATTTAATGAAAAATAAAATAGACATAAAATGCGAAATTAACTCTTAATGTTTTAAATTAAATTTTCTTCTTTCGAACGATGATTTTACTATATCACTCCTTATTATAAGTCATTTATGTATTAGAAAAATAAGAATAATAAAATGATATGTCAACATAAAATATTTGATTGACTATCAAAATTATATTAGTGTCACATAAATTGGACGGGACAGAAGAAGATATAAAGCAACATATATTATTTGAAAATAAAATAAAAAGTACTGTAAATAATAATAATTAACAATTTTTTTTAAAAAAAATTGATTGATTTTTGCTTCAGCTGCTTCAGTCCTAATTTTACTATATCACCCCTAATTAATTATTATGGTCATTTAAACATTGTGCCACATAAGTTGAGATAGAAAAAATATTATAAATCACAATGACCAAAAATTTAAATTATTTAAAAAATATAATTAGCTATTATCGACACAAAATTCTGGACAACGAGAGCAGCATATATTATTCAAAAATTACATAAAAAGTATTATAAATTACAATTGTTAACAACTTAAAATATCTAAAAAAAAATTAATATGTTATATATTTTTAAAAAATTACATGAAAAATACTAGAAATCGAAATAATAAACAACTTAAAAAATTTAAAAGATATAAAATATTTGGTCGACTCTTGAAATTATATTAGTGTCACTGAAATTGGAATAGAAGAAAAGTATTATAAATCACAATAATTAAAAAATTAAATTATTTTTAAAATATAATTGACTATTAATGCCACAAAAATTTGGACAAGAAAAGTAACGTACATTAATTTGAAAAATACATAAAAAAATTATAAATTACAATAGTTAACAACTTAAATTATCTAAATACATATTAAAATAACATATGTTGAACTTATGCTAGATTCCGGATGAATCCTAGAAAACATATGCAATCCTTTTATTAATTTTTTTTATTTAAATATATCAAGATTGAAAAAATAAATAAGTATCTTAATGTTGGGCCGTGCTGACACGGGATGCTTCTCTAGTTATAAAACAAGGTTAGATAGTATTGGAGGAGGGGTTTGAATGGTCAGAAGTACACTAAAACATTAACACGTGCATGGATGGATTGAGAGGCATGCAATCGAGTTTATTTGAATCTTGTATTTTTAATGCGGATATAAATTTATATAAAAATATATACAAAAATTGTAACAAATATTTTAAGTTTGATTAAAAATTTAAAAATATAATAGGTTTAATACTAGAATTTTTTAAAATTAAAGCCTATAAAATTTAAATTCTGAATTTAGCATGGGGATATGATAAAGTAGATATTGTGAAATTGTAGATTATACAAATGATATGGATAACCCTTTCTTTTTCAAATTGAAAAATGTGGGTCAACTTATTAATACGACTAATAAGCTGAGAAAAACCGCTGTTCAGATCATAGCTTGTTTTTTTCCCTAGTTATCTTTACGAAAAGAATAGTTGAAAAAGTTGAAAAACTTGTGGAGTTATCTGTTATATTATGCTTTTCTGGAAGAAAACGTGAAGGTTACATAAAAGTTATTCGTATTTAACTGTAAAAGGTATGTTGGTGCACTAAATTTTTCGTTACATGTAAAGTTTGAAAAAAATTTAAGAATTTATTGTGTATAATTTTATCTTGCATTTTGCTAGAGATCGTTTTCATGGCTTGTTACATCAAAAACTTTACCGATTACTCTAAGACTGTCCTTCTGAAAAGTAGAATTTTATTTCACTGATATAAATTTAATTTGTAATTTTTGAAAGGTCGTTTTATAGTAGGTTAGAGTTGTACAAATATTAATAATACAGAAATTGATTATGAAAGAATTTATGTATTATTTTATTATTATTTATGTATTAAGTAGTTATTCTACTTCTTATCATGAGTAGTACATAGATTTCTTCATAATTTGTATATTTATTAGTTATGTAAATTTCTAATTTTATACACAAATAACTTACCTCCTAAATTATAGCCAACTAACTAACTAACAAGATACTTATACAAAATTTATTATATTTACATAACTCATCTCTAAACCAGCTAAGAAATGACCATGGGGTTTTTCATTTTACTCGATTAAATTAGCCAACTCCCTCGAGTGCCACAAACAAAATTTAGTTAGTAAAAAATAAATATCATTTTAAGAGTATTTATATAATTTTGAGGCCGCTATTTTGGATCCCTACACCCCCTGCCCCCCACGTCAGGGGCAGAGTCATCTTTAAACGAGGGATTCATCGATTTTTCTTCAAATGAAAAATTATACTATTTATATATAATTAAAATTATTTTTAGAATTTATCAATCAAATAAATGAAGATTTTAATTAAATAATAAAATTGTATATAACGTAAAACTTTTAAGGATCAACATTGAGCTGTGCGTAGCACGGCATAAGCTAACTAGTATATTATAAGAGACAGTTGAGCAGCTGATTGAGGAGCTTCCTGTCGACTTCTTTGCTGACTAATTCAGCTGATTGCTCCATAATTTTACTACATCACTCCTAATTAATTGTTATATATTGTCTATTAACAAAATTAATAATATTTGATTAAAAAAATAAAATAGACATTTATGATATGTTTGCTTCAACCATAATTTTACTACATCGCCCCTAATTAATTATTATAAGTCATCGAACTATTAAAAAATTATTATAAAGTCATCTAAGTATTAAAAATATAATAATATTTAATGCTAAATTAACTTAACGTCTTATATGAGGTCCACTTAATTTTTTTTCGCAAGTATTTTCTTATGGTAATTTTGCTATATCACTTCTAATTAGTTATTATAAGTCATTTAAAATATTTCTGCATTGCTATTTCAATCGTGATTTTACTATATCACCCTAATTAATTATTATGGCCATCTAAGCATTGTGCCACTTAAATTGGAATAGAAGAAAAAGTATTATAAATCATAACAATTAAAAAATTAAATTATTTCAAAATTATAATTGACAATCAATGCCAAAAAAATTTGGACAAGAAAAGTAATATATATTATTTGAAAATTATATAAAAATTATTATAAATTACAATAGTTAGAAACTAAAAATATCTTAAGAAATTTTAAAATGTTATATGTTTCAAAAAGTACGTGTAAAAATACTATATATCATAATAATTAACAACTTAAATAATTTAAAGGTCAATCTATCTATTTTGGCACAACTTCATTAGTCCTTCCCATTGCCTTCATTTTTTTTTTATCCATTTTAATTTTTTGTCTTATTTTTTTAATTTTTTATATATTTAAAAAAAATACAAAAAAATTTTGTAAATCATAACAACTAATAACTTAAGAAATTAAAAGATATAAGATATTTGTCTGACTCTCCAAATTATATCAGTATCATTTAAATTGAAATAGAAAAAGTATATTATAAATCACAGTAATTAAAAACTTAAATTATTTTAAAAATATAATTCAATATTAATACCAAAAAAGTTTGGACAAAAAAAGTAACATATATTATTTGAAAATTACATAAAAAGTATTATCTCAGACCCCACTATGTGGAAATATACTGGATTTGTTGTTGTTGTTGTACATAAAAAGTATTATAAATTATTATATTTAATAGTTTAAAATATAAAAAAATATTAATCTATTATATATTCCAAAAAAGGTAACAAATACTATATATCACAATAATTAACAACTAAAAAAATTTAAAATATATAAAATATTGGTTGACTCTCGAAACTATATCAGTGCAACTTAAATTAGAATAGCTAAAAATATAATTAACAATCAATTACACAAAAGTTTGGACAAGGAGAATAACATGTTTTATTTGAAAATTATATAAAAAAGTATTATAAATTAAAATAGTTAACAACTTAAAATATTTAATAAAAGATTTAGTCTGATATGTATTTTTTTTAAAAATACATAAACACAATAATTAACATTTTCAAAAATTTTAACGATATAAAATATTTAATTAACTCTTCAAATTATACCAGTGTAACTTAACTTGGAATAGAAAAAAGATAATCTATAACTAAAAACTTAAATTATTTTAAATATAAGTGACTATCAATGCCATAAAAGTTTGAATGGGGAGATTAACATGGGGGTTTGGACTGTTGGTGACAAAAGAGTTTTAAAATGAGGTGTAGGTGACAAGTCTTAATTATTGAGTGGAGGTGACAATTACTTTATTATGGATTAAGAAAGATGAGAAAGTTTGAAAATAGCCCATAAGTTTTTAAATTTACACTTTGATTCAAATATTTACCTATATAACGAAAAATGGAGGAAAAAAGGCACCTTTCTCTCTCTTCTTATCCATTGTTGTTTTCTCTCTCTTAGCGATTTTTGTTGTTCATTATTGCTGCTGCTTTATTCATCATCTTCTACTTCATTATCATCTTCATCTTCTTCTTGTTGACTATTTGTTGTTGTTGTTGTTATTGTTACCGCTACTGTTACTATTTGACCAATTACTTAGGTCAAATTTTATTTCGAACATCACTTTTCACTTTGGCATTACTTCATAGGAGACCTTGGTAAGTCAAATTATGATTTTTAGTTGAATTTGTCATCTGGGTAACTGCTATTGTGTTGTTTTTCCAACAATGGAAGAACTTAATCCTGAATTCAACATAAGATCCATCTATTTAAACAGATAAATTATCTGTTGCGACAGATGAGACATATGTTTCAATGGAAGACTGATATGTTGGATTCATGTTTAAACAGATAGGTCATCTGTTGCAATATTTGACACAACTGTTGTAACAGATTAGTTATCTGATGTGATATAATAAATATCTATTTCAACAGATTAGTAACCTGTTGCAACAGAACCTGAACACGATTCCAATAGAAGTGTTGTCTGTTGTAATAGGGTAAATATATGTTATAACAGATTACTAACCTGTTGCAATAGGTAAGTCATCTGTCGCAACAGGTTAATTATCTGTTGCAATATGTCACTTATCTGTTGGAATCAGCTTCAAAGGTGATTTAGTACCGTAACATCAATCCTAACAAGCGCTTCATCTGTTGTAACAGATATTCAGGAGCATAACATGAATCCCAACAGGTAAGTAATCTGTTACGACTGATCACTTACCTGTTGCAACAGATTACACATCTATTGGAATTCATTCATGGCACTTGAAATCACTATCAACTTTTTTTAACAAATGACTGTATTTAGGTACCACTATTGGAGGGATCAATAATAATAGAGGTGGATTGTCATGGTCAATGGATTGAGAAAAGCAATCGATATATATGGAATTAGAAGAAGGGTGAAATGCTAAAGATGATAGCTATGACAGTCCAAAGTGATGTTTCGTATGATGATTTTGTGAACTTAATCATCAGCTTTTATGGACTGAATTGTCAACCGAAAGAACTCGCCATTAGCTACATGCATAAATCCTTTGAAAATCAGAGGGTACTGACTTTCAAGATAACCTATTAGGTTTGGTTGTGTACTTATCTAAGTGATTCAACCAGGCCGGTGTTAAGGGTGAACATGGTTGAAAAGACGAGAGAGAATAAGAACTAGAACATAGAAGTAGAAGAACAAGAAAACTTCTTTAATGATAGGTTGGATGATCAAGACATGAATATTCCAGATGATGATCAAACACCTACGCCCGTTGATGCGACCAATATGATAAGCAGTTTTTCTCAATCGACACAGTTTGGAAATCTTCAAGACGACGGGATCAGTTTTTTTATTGGAATGTAATTCAAGGACAAGAATGAACTATCTAACACTTTGTTTATTTCTTGCTTGAAAAAAGATTTCAGAATAAAGAAGGTGATTAATTCGAGCAGTGTCTTTTGCTTCAAATATGCTAATTCAAACTGCAAGTGGTGGTTGAGAGCGGTGAAGTACGCAAGTTCTGACAGATTCATTATTCATAAACATGAAAAGCATCACACATGTGGTTCAGAGCACATCTCGAGCCAAAATCCTCACGCCATGACAAAGTTCCTCGGTGAATATTTCAGGAGTAGTTTCCTCGATGTTAAAGGCCCTTTAACAAGAGTTATGGTCAATCAATCCTTACAGATTTGGGTGTCTTGGTCAGTTATTGAAAGATATATATGGCCATGGGGATTGCCAAGGACCTGGTTAGGGGGACACTCAAGCATGGGTATGCAGTCCTAGATGCTTACCGTTACATGATTGAGTCCACAAATCTCGAAAGTAAGACGACATAGCATCTGGATGAAAACGGAAGGTTCAAGTAGTTTTTTGTATCCTATGGTGCTTGGATTCAAGGTTTTTGACATTTGAGAAAAGGTATAGCCATCGACGGTACCTTATTGAGGAGTTCTGCTAGCGGCGGTGGTGCATGATGTGGAGAATCACATCTTTCTGTCGCTTTTTGTGTAGCGAACAAGAAATGTGATGCCTCTTATGGATTTTTTTTGAACAACTGCGAAGCTGCGTTGAAGATACCGAAGAGTTGTGTTTTGTATCGGATAGGCATCAAAGTATTCCAAAGATGGGTTCACTTTTCTTCACTTCAGCTTACTTTGGTTGTTGCTTTAGGCATCTTGGAGAGAACATTTGAAACAATTATCACAACGAATGGGTCGTCACCCTTTTTTATAGAGCAACTAAAACATATAGTAGAGAGGAGTTTTCAGACCATTGCAATCAAATAGCGGCTGTGAATCCCAAGGTAGCAGAATTTCTTACACGTGTCGATTTCGAGAGATGGAGACGGGCATTCTGTCCAGCAGATAGGTACATTCTTATGAATTTAATGTCTTGTTTGATTTACAAGTTTAGTATGATGTTGTACTATGTGATTCTTTTCTATAGGTACAATATTATGACATCAAACATAGTTGAATGAGTGAATTCATTATTTGGCGATGCAAGAGAATTTCCATCAAGGCTATGTTTGGAAAAATAAGCAAGAAGTATAGTGAATTTTTTAATGAAAGGTTTATGCAGTCAAGTGCCCAGAAAAAAGAATTCGATTTGTTCTCGAAATTGAAAAAAATATCAATGAACGTCAGTTTGGGGAATAGGTTATTCTCTCATAAAATAGAAGATTACAAATTCACTATCACCGGTCATGGTGATGCTGCCACGGTCGATCTTCAAACAAGGTCTTGTACGTGTAGAGTTTTTGACTTAGATAAAATACCTTGTCCATATGCTATGGCAGCGCTTCGAGCTCAATACGATCATAAATATGGACCTGAAGTTTACGATCACTCTTCTCAATATTATTCGGTGGAAAAATATGAAATGACATATAGTGGGCATATTACTTCGGTGCCTTCCGAAGAATCTTGGGTTGTTACTGCAGAGCTTATGGGGAGATTAATACCTCCTCCATATATTGATCCAAGCACTATCAAAACCAGGAAGAAAGCCATATAAGAGGAGGCGTGGAGTTGGAGAATTATTTTCATCAAGAAGAAAAAAGTGCTCCATATGTAAGTGCACTGGCCACAAAAGAACTACATGCCCGAATCATAATCCACCATGATCGTTGTAATTGCATAAAATTGTGTTGTTGTTTGTTTGTTGTGGACTTTTATATATTTAACTCATTGTTATGAACCGAATATTATCATTTATTATATATAAAATATCTTTTTTAATAACTTGTGCATCAATAAAAAAAGGCAAAACATGAACTAAATAATACAACAGACCACAATTATTCTCAACAGTACCACCAACTGGAATGTTTTTCTCCGACAGATGACAAATTTATCAAAACAGATGGATAATCTGTTGACAGAAACCCAACAGATGACCAATCTATTCCAACACACGATCCATCTATTGAAATAACTCAAAAGCCAAAATTGCTAGTGCTACTGGATTCAACATTGCTCCTTACCTCCAACCGTCGACATGTTAACATGTATGTATGTTTAGATTAGAAGAAATAGATAGAATGAAAATTGAATAAGAATTAAAATGCCAAAGTCGACTAAAAGTTAATTTTTCATTAAATGAAAAATAGAATACTTTAGGTATAGATCCGATATAGAAAAATTAAAATACATACGCTAAAAGAAAAAACACATTCTAATTATCATTATCATCTTCATCATTAATGACAGCCGGCCAATCAACTCGCAGCAGTAGAGCCCTCATCAACCTCTGTATCTTTCTAAACATCGTCGCTCTCACAACGACCAACTCCTTCTGTAGGTCATTAAACTGCCTCTAAAGTTTCCGCACTGTGTCGCGTAGAATAACAATGTTTGGAATAGGATCATCCATATCTAGAACACGCATGAATTGACAAATGTAAAGAAAAAAGTCCAACATATAATACAACGTATATGATCAACTGATAAATTTACACCAGAAAAAAACTTACCTCAATGAGAAAGGAATATGCTCTTTGAAGAGAAGTGGTTGAAGATGTCACACAAAAAGAAAAAATGCAAGAAATAAATAAAGTTGAGTAGAATGAAGATTAAGGAGGGACCTATTTATAGAGGATTGAATCTGGATGTGTCACGCCAAAATGCACGACTGTTCAGCCCCATTGTATTAATTACATTTAAACTTGGTGGCATTTTATTTTCTGTGAAAAGTTGCAACTTTTTCTTTTACATTAATACTTCTCACCTTTTCAAAATGGTTTGAGACTCGATAACAACCGTTATTATTGAGCTGTTGCAACAGATCGTCCATCTGTCACAACAAATTTAGCATTTGTTGCAAAAGATGGATTGAATGTGCAACAGATGGTCTGTCAAAGTAGATTTACCATCTATTGCAACAGATGGTTTGTATGTGCAACAGATGAGATATCTGATGCAACATATGTATTATCTGTTGCGACGGATGGACCATATATTGGAGGAGATGTTTTTATTTGTTCTAACAGCTGATTCATTAGTTTCAACAAATGGAGTATTTGGTTCATTAGCTGTTTTGAATGTGTTAGATAAAAAGTCACGACTCTTCACCTTTTTTTAATAGCCCCCCGTTTCGTATTAGTTGGGCCCTATGGGCTTGACACACTAATTAAGAAAAATATAAATTAGGTGATTATTTTACCAAATTGGCCTTATTAATTATGCTTTGAAAGTATAAATATGAATTATATGCTTTATGTAGTCATTTAATAATAGGGGTAATCTTGGAAGAATATAACAAAATTCTTTTGATTTTATAAATAGGACAACTAAATTGAAACAAATATTTTTAGCAAGAAGTAATCACATGCGTGCAGATGAATAAACACAGTCTGGTCTGTCACAACAGATTTACCATCTGTTGCAACATATGGATTATCTATTGCGACAGATGGACCATATGTTGGAGGAGATGTTTTGATTTCTTCCAACAACTGATTCGTCAGGTGCAACAGATGGAGATTTTGATCTTCAGCTATTTTGAATATGTTAAGATAAAAAGTCACGACTCTTCACACCTCTTTTTTAATAGTCATCACATGCGTGCAAATAACTAAACAACACTGTATGACATATCCTGATGGGGTAGGAAGAATAAGGTGCGTGCAATGGATCCCATTTTCATGCGTGCGAGTTATGTATATTATTGATCAGGCTACCATGTCAGACACACCACACATAAAGGGTAATGATTTTATGAATGCAATTTTTTATCGATTAGACACTGATCCTTCAAACAAGATTCTGCATTGTACAGTTTAATTTAATAGGTGTGAACTCTAAGGCCGAAGGGTTCTAAGATGGTGGTGTCGATACCCTGTTACAATTTAGTGACGGTTTATGCTTATGTTTTTGTGTCAAGTTTGGGGAAGGGTTCAAGTTTTTGGCGGCAGTGTAAATATCCAATAGTGATTAGACCGATTTTAATGGTGCAATGGACTTCTTAAAAGGCCTCCGGAGCCCCGCAATACAACAAACAATGATGGAACCAATAGAAATTCCCCTAGTCCAAATTTATATGGATGGATTGCTGGAGGAGAATTTTATACAACAGAAGGTGCTTGGGAGAATACCTGTGAGTGAAGGGAGAGGTAGAGAATGCCATATATCATCTCAGACCTTGTTTAAGAGGAAACACAGGGTAGGAAGAAAAGTGTAGCAAAATTGGCCAATAAAATTGACATATGAAACGAAAAAACTGAATGATCTTCAAATTTGAAAGTATATCCAAATATAAAAATCCGTTAGTCGATGAAACAAAAGAATAACAATCAACAGGACTGGAGCTGGACACTTTGCTCGAGAATGCAACTAGCGAGCGTGGCCTCAATGAAGACTCTCACAAAGTGCAGGATCAGAACTCTAAGGAAGAAATTTCGTATAACGCTCCATATTTTGGACTAGAATGAAAATCAAACATTTATATGCGTAAATGTTCCAAAAGCCTAGAATCCTATGTAACTTTAGTGTGTTAATCACTTATGTAGTGTGGGAATCTATTTGAGCATGAATTTAGATCATAGAGGTCCCCTAACTCAAGGACAAGTTGAAATCTTTCCTATCGTTCAAGTTTTAGTGAGCGTCAAGACTTAGGTCAATTTCAATCAACCATAAATATTTGTATATATCAAATTAGAGGACTGACTATATGTCAAATGAAATCTCTTTGAATTAGCTTTCCAACGATACCAATTTTACCCAAATTTGATATTGGAGAAAAAAGTTATACCCATTTTACTTCAACATGTCAGCCCGGAAAACTGAGTGATGATATTTTGTGATAACTTATCACAAGTCTGATGGCTTATCACGAATGTTGTCAGCCTTACGCAGAAACTAGCCCCCAGTGATGACATTTTATGATAACTTATCACAAGTCTGACGGCTTATCACGAATGTCGTCAGCCTTAGGTAGAAACCAGCCCCTAGTAACGACATTTGTGATGACTTATCACAAATCTGATGACATTTCAGCCTTGGTCGTCAGCTGATAAATTCAACAATTAGGAAGTGATTTTGTAAGGGTATTTTGGTCTTTTACTTCACCTCCCACGATTTAAAGCCATCAAGGGACGTAACTTTTTCCTATTTTCTTCAGTTAAACATCTCAAAAAGTTCTCGCATACACTCTCAACCACAAGATTAGGGTTTTTATTAAAATCATCTCCCAAAAGCAAGATTCAAGCCCTTTTCCCAATTTAATCAAGAATTAAGTTTCCCAATCCAAGAACTCTCCAACAACTCATCAAAGTTTTCTTTCTAAGGTATGCGTAGTGTTCATCCACGGATTCCTTTCATCCGTGGAGTTCAAGAACCCTCTTTTAAACTATAAATCATAAAGTTATGTTATGGGTTGATTATGTTTATGTGATTGATTGTTATGCAACTCCCAAGTTTGAATCTTTATGTGATTTTATGACATTAGGATGGCATGCAAATTGAAATATATGAATTTTGGGTGGTTTGAATCATTAATGTGATGAATATGCCCATGCCACAAAGTATGCATGCAAGGTGTTTGATAAAATACCTAAGAGACTAGAAATCATGTATTATAGCTAAATAGAACTTAAATGACAAGTCCATGCTCTATTCCTTATCACTCAATATGAATTCCATGCTAATTGTTGTGTATTGTTGTTGTGATATGGAATGCTCATGAAATTGGAATCATGCAAGTATTTACATGTTATATGTATTCCCTTTCATGTATAAGATGTTGAGAACCATGTGTAGTATGAAATCCTCTATTTATGGTATTATGAATTATGGATTCTATTCCTATGATCAAGAAGTATCCTGTGTGTCAGTTTCCTTCCATCAAGTCCTGGGGGTACTTGTACCCAAAAACTATGGCTGTGTGCCTAGAGTCGAGTCAGTCTCAAGATAATCTCAGTCTTGCTATAATCAGTAGAACTCAGTCAGTTACAGAATTCAAAACTCTTAAACAGTTATAGAACTAAAAAAATCTCAGTAATCTAAGTATCATTATCATTCAAGCTTCAGTTCAGTACTCAACTCAGATCTCAGTAGCATTCAAGAAATCAATTCAGAACTTAGTATCATTCAGTCAGATAATAGATTTAGTAGTATTCCATCAGATAATGGAACTAAGTGAACTCAGTCAGCTCAGTCAAGTAAGAAACTCAGTAACAACTTCAGTTCAGTTCAAGTACAAGTTCTAAGAATTAGTTCAGAGTCTTTCAGTTGGGAGTAGGAGCTAGCATCGAGCGAGTTCAGGGATGGCGGCTCCCCGTCAGAGAGGTAGGGTCGTTAAGAGCAATCCATAAACTCCAGAACTACGTAGCAATGTAGGAGTCAACCGTTAGAAAAAAGGCTTTTTACCCGTCAGAGATTCTTGGCTATTATACTGCCTTAGGCTTGACTTTCTACGAGGGTCACCCATCAGATAGGCTTGACTAGAGAGGTATTTACCCATGGCACAGTATTGACACCCTTCCAGCTGGGGTTACAAGTTGGACCCCACCAATTCAGATTCGGGGCATGTCGGTTAAGTGAGAACTCCCACAGTTACAGTTTTAGTATTAGTCTTCAGAGTAGAACTCAGAAATCAGGACTGTCAAATATAGTCATTAATCTCAATAAAGAACTCAGATAGTTTCACAGATTCATAGACCACCCGCTAGATAGGCTTGGTCTAACATAAAATAAGTCGATATCAGTACTTACAGAGGTCACCCATCAGATAGGCTTGATCTCAGTCTCAAATTTAGTTGAGTATTCTCAATATCAGTTCCAGAGATCACCCGTTAGTTAGGCCTGATCTCAATCTTAGTCACTCTTAATCATTATTAGAAGATTTAGACTGTCAGATACAGTCGCTTAATTTGAGTGACTTACGCATGTATGTATTCTCGCGTTCATATTAGTCTACATTATTCATGCATATAAATTCCTTTGCATTTAGCCTACCTCACTCATATACTCAGTACATTCAGACGTATTGACGTATTTGTGCTATGGTGCTTGATCTTATTTTACACCATAGGTTCAGAGGCACGAGTTCCAGAGCAGCAATAGTAGTGCAGATTTCAGCAGTTAGAGTTAGCAGTGAGTCCTCATTCTTTGAGGACATAATTACTACTTTATTACTTCAGTATGTCAGTTTGGCTTTCAGTAGTCGAGAGTTAGTTGGATACATGTTCCTTCTACTCCCTACTTCAGAAAGTTAGAGGTTTCAGACTAGATTATAGACTAGATTCAGACTTTAGTATTTTGGTTTTGTTTTGGTATTGTGATACCACTTTATTCAGACATTGTTATTATTCAGATTATGTTCAGTATTGAACCTTATAGCCTTTCAGTTCATGTTTCCACATTTATATTCATATATTATGTAGTGTACAGGTACAAATATCAGTCATGAGTTAGCTTGTGGTACCTCAGGGTCATGAGCACTGTGTAGCATTCCGGTTAAAAAAATCGAAATGTTACAAACTTGGTATCAGAGCCTAAGGTTCAATAGTATCCTAGGAAGTCTGAAAGCCACATCTAGTGGAGTCTTTTACATGGGTGTATTGTGCACCACATTTATGTATAGGAGGCTATAAGATGTTTTAGGAACAGTTTTCCTTCTTTTAGTATTCATGTCATGCTAGTGAGCAAAAAGCTCAAGTTGAACACTCAGTCTAATCCTTATTCCTCTTCCATTTATAGAACATGCCTCCTCTCAGAGATAATGCCTATAGGAATGATAATCAGCCACCTCAGCCTGTAGATCCTCTGAATGAGAATGTGTCACATACAGAGTTCGGGTAGCTTTTCAGGCGCTAGCCCAAGCTGTGACCACTAGTGTTCAGGGCAACCATCAGGATGTAGCCCCACCTCAGCAAGATGGGGATTCAGCCGTAGCTAGGATCAGAAATTTTATGATAAAGAACCCGTCAGAATTATTTGGGTCAGTAGCAGGTGAGGACCCACAGCTTTATCTAGAAGAGGTAAAGAAAATCACCCAGATTATGCATGTGTCATAGGAGGAGAGTGGAATTAGCATTCTATAGGCTGAAAGATATTGTTCATGATTGGGTAGTGTTGTGGAAGAAGAGTAAAGGGGAAGATGTAACTCCTATAACTTGGCAGATATTTTGGGATGCCTTTTTAGATAAGTTTTTCCCACTAGAGATGAGAGAAGCTAAGGTAGAAGAGTTTATGAACCTGAGATAAGGATCCATGATAGTGAAGAAGTATTGTCTTAAGTTCAACCAGTTATCTAAGTATGCTCCTAACTTGATAGCTGACCCTAGAATGAGTATGAGTAAGTTTGTGATCGGTTTGTTCGAGTTAGTATTAAAGAAGTGTAGAACCACTATGCTCAATAGAGACATGGATCTTGCTAGGTTAATAATGCATGCCCATCAGATAGAGACAGATAAATTTAATGAGAGGGAGAAATCTAATAAGAAATTCAAAATAGGTAGTTACAACTTTTCTCAAGTTGGATCATAGGGTGGTAATTGTTCTCACCATAGTCAGAAGACTTCAGTCCCAGCTCCATCCTCATCTTGTATGCCTACACTAAATTTTGGAGATGTAAGTCATGATGGGGTGCCAGGCTCTAAAGCCTAGAGTAGTGTTAGAAGTGAGTCCACTTATCTTCTTTGTGAAGAGTGTGGCAAGAACCATCTAGGTGAATACAGAGCTAATAGTCAGGTATGTTTTGGATGTGGTAATCTAGGTCATAAAATGCGGGAGTGTAGAGTGTTAGCTCAGAAAGGTAATGATTTATGTCAGTAGGGCACCACTCCTAGTACCAATAGTGGTCAGCGTCAGAATCGACTCTATTCACTTTAGACTCATCATAATCCAAAAAGTTTTCCTGACATAGATTCAGGTATGTATGAATATTTTATATTGATGATATGCATTAGTTTCAGACTCTCGAGGTTCAGTCATGATCCAGTTCGTAGATGCCCTGTGCATCGCCCCAGTGTATCAGTAAAGTAAGCCTTCTTAGAGGGACATAAAGTCCCAAGGGGGAGATACCCCATAATTTCTCCATGCTTTCATGTCTTTGAACCCATTCAATTGCATGTCCAAATGTTTCTCACAAAGCTAGTATCAGTTATTAGTACATATTCATTCAAGCATTTAAGAGTCAGTTCAATCAAGTATTCATGCATTCGATATGCATGCTCAGTAGTTGAAGCTTAGCTTATCAGTGTATCCAGTTATGCATTCATGAGAACTGCTCATTCATGTATTTAATGCATCAGGTATGCATGCTCAGTATAAGAATTCCGTCAAATAGTCATGCATTAGATATGCATGTTTAGTATGAATTTTTAGCATGCCAGTAATTCTATCCATATAGTTATATTTCAAAAATTCACGTCCTTTATGTAAGTTCAGTCTATCATTATTCTCATTCTATTAAGTTTCATTCGGGGATGAATGATTTCAAGGGGGAGATAATGTAACGCCCCACATTTCGGACTAGAATGAAAATCCGTCATTCATATGCGTAGATATTCCAAAAGCCTCGAATCCTATGTAAATTTAGTGTGTTAATCAGTTATGTAGTGTGGGAATCTATTTGAGAATGAATTTAGATCATAGAGGTCCCCTAACTCAAGGACAAGTTGAAAGCTTTCTTATCATTCAAGTTTTAGTGAGCGTCAAAACTTAGGTCAACTTCAATTGATCATAAATCCTTGCATATATCTAATTAGAGGACCTACTATATGTCAAATTAAATATATTTGAATTATCTTTCCAACAATACCAATTTTGCCTAAATCCCATATTGGAGTAAAAAGTTATGCCCATTTTACTGCAACATGTCAGCCTGGAAAATTGAGTGACGATATTTTGTGATAACTTATCAAAAGTCTGACGGCTTATCACGAATGTCTTCAGCCTTAGGCAGAAATCAGTCTCCAGTGATGACATTTTTTGATAACTCATCACAAGTCTGACGGCTTATCATGAATGTCGTCAGCCTTAGGCAGAAACCAGCCCCCAGTGATGATATTTGTGACGACTTATCACAAATCTGACGATATTTCAGCCTTGGTTGTCAGCTGATAAATTCAGCAATTAGGAAGTGGTTTTGTACGGGTATTTTTGGTCATTTCCTTCACCTCCCACGACTTAAAATCCTCAAGGGACGTAACTTTCTCCTATTTTCTTTAGTTAAACATCTCAAAAAATTCTCTCATACACTCTCAACCACAAGATTAGGGTTTTTATTAAAATCATCTCCCAAAAGCAAGATACAAGCCCTTTTTCTAAGATAATCCAGAATTAAGTTTTCCAATCCAAGAACTCTCCAGCAACTCATCAAAGTTTTCTTTCTAAGGTATGTGTAGTATTCATCCACGGATTCCTTTCATCCGTGGAGTTCAAGAACTCTCTTTTAAACTATGAATCATGAAGTTATGTTGTGGGTTGATTATGTTTATGTGATTGATTGTTATGCAACTCCCAAGTTTGAATCTTTATGTGATTTTATGAAATTAGGATGACATGCAAATTGAAATATATGAATTTTGGGTGGTTTGAATCATTAATGTGATGAATATGCCTATGCCACAAGGTGTGCATGGAAGGTATTTGATAAAATACTTAAGAGACTAGAAATCATGTATTATAGCTAAATAGAACTTAAATGACAAGTCTATGCTCTATTCCTTATGACTTAACATGAATTCCATGCTAATTGTTGTGTATTGTTGTTGTGATATGGAATGCTCATGAAATTGGAATCATACAAGTATTTACATGTTATATGCATTACCTTTCATGTATAAGATGTTGAGAACCATGTATAGTATGAAATCCTCTATTTATGGTATTATGAATTGTAGATTCTATTCCTATGATTAAGAAGTATCCTGTGTGTCAGTTTCCTTCCATCAAGTCCTGGGGGTACTTGTACCTGAAAAATATAGCTGTGTGCCTAGAGCTGAGTCAGTCTTAAGATAATCTCAGTCGTGCTATGATCAGTAGAACTCAATCAGTTACAGAATTCAAAACTCTTAGACAGTTATAGAACTTAAAAAATCTCAATAATCTAAGTATCATTATCATTCCATATTCAGTTCAGTACTCAACTCAGATCTCAGTAGCATTCAAGAAATCAATTCAAAACTTAGTATCATTTAGTTAGATAATAGATTCAGTAGTATTTCATCAGATAATGGAACCAAGTGAACTCAGTCAGCTCAGTTAAGTAAGAAACTCAGTAACAACTTTAGTTCAGTTCAAGTACAAGTTCTAAGAATCAGTACAGAGTCTTTCAGTTGGGAGTAGGAGCTAGCACCGAGCGAGTGCAGGGATGATGGCTCTCCATCAGAGAGGCAGGGTCGTTAAGAGTAATCCCTAAACTCCAGAACTGCGTAGCAATGTAGGAGTCAACCGTTAGAAAAAAGACTTTTCACCCGTCAGAGATTCTTGGCTATTATACTGCCTTAGGCTTGACTTTCTACGAGGGTCACCCATCAGATAGGCTTGACTAGAGAGGTATTTACCCATGACACAGTATTGACACCCTTCCAGCTGGGGTTACAGGTTGGACCCCACCATTTTAGATTTGGGGCATGTCGGTTAAGTGAGAACTCCCGCAGTTACAGTTTTAGTATCAATCTTCAGAGTAGAACTCAGAAATTAGGACTGTCAGATACAGTCATTAATCTCAATAAGGAACTCAGATAGTTTCACAGATTCATAGACCACTCGCTAGATAGGCTTGGTCTAACATAAAGTTATTCAGTATCAGTACTTACAGAGGTCACCCATCAGATGGGCTTGATCTCAGTCTCAAATTTAGTTGAGTATTCTCAATATCAGTTCCAGCTATCACCCGTTAGTTAGGCCTGATCTCAAGTGTAGTCACTCTTAATCATTATTAGAAGATTTAGACTGTCAGATACAGTCGCTCAATTTCAGTTACTTATGCATGTATGTATTCTCACGTTCATATTAGTCCATATAGTTCATGCATATAAACCCCTTTGTATTTAGCCTACCTCACTCATATACTCAGTACATTCAGACATACTGACGCATTTACGCTATTTTTCTTGCTCTTATGTTACACTATAGGTTTAGAGGCATGAGTTCTAGAGTAGCAGTAGCATTGCAGATTTCAGCAGTCCGAGTTAGCAGTGAGTCCTCATTCTCTGAGGACATGATTACTACTTTATTTCTTCAGTATTTCAGTTTTGCTTTCAGTAGTCGTGAGTTAGTTGGATACATGTTCATTCCACTCCCTACTTCATACAGTTAGAGGCTTTCAGACTAGATTACAGACTAGATTTAGATTTTAGTATTTTGGTTTTGTTTTGGTATTGTTATACCACTTTATTCAGACATTGTTATTATTCAGATTATGTTCAGTGTTAAACCTTATGGCCTTTCAGTTCATATTTTTGCATTTATATTCATATATTATGTAGTGTACAAGTACAAATATCAGTCATGGGTTAGCTTATGGTCCCTTGGGGTCATGATCACCGTGTAGCATTTCGGTTCAGAAAATCGAGGTGTTACACTTTTCAAGCACGAAAGGTGGTAAGATTGTCGGTCATAATTGAAACCTGAACCAATAACTCCTGAATTAAAAATACGGGAAGCCGAGGCGTCAATTTCTGAGGTCTAACTTGCATGCCATGCCTTATATTTGTGGCTATGATCAGGTCAATGGCAGTAGAAACAAAAAAGTCCAAAGTTAGGCCAAAATCCCATGCCTTGTTATTTCCACTGCCTTTGAACTGACCAGAGCCATAAACAGAAGGCATGGGATGCAAGTTTAACTTGAGAATTAGCTACCTTGGTTTGATCCTACATTTTTAATGCAGGAGTAGTTGGTTTAGGTTTCAATTCAGATCGACAATCTTACGACCTTTCGTGCTCGTGAAGTTGCTTCCTTAGAGTTTTGGTCCTGTATTTTGTGGCTCTTCATTGAGGCCGCGCTCCCTAGTTGCAGTCTCTAGCAAAGTGACCAGCTCAAGTCCTCTTGACCATTTTTTTTCTTCAACGACTGATGGATTTAATTTTTGGATACACTTTCACATTCGCATCTCATCCAGTTTTTTCATGTCAATTTCATCAACCAATTTCGTTACACTTTTCTTCCCACCTTGTGTTTCCTCTTAAACAAGGACTGAGATGATATATGGCCTTTTCAACCTCCCTTTACCCACACAGGTTTTCTCCCAAACACCTTCTGCTGTATAATAGTCTTCTCCAATAAACCATCTATATAAATTTGGACCAGGAAACTTTCTATTAGTTCCATCGTTGTTTGTTGCAGCGCGAGCCTTCCGAGGCCTTTCAACAAGTCCATTGAGCCATTAAAACTGGTCCAATCACTATTAGATATTTACACTATCGCCAAAAACTTGAACCCTTCCCTAAAATTGACACAAAAATTTGAGCATAAACCGTCATTAAATTGTAATGGGGTATCAACACCACCGTCTTGGTCCCTCAGCCTTACTAGTTCGAACCTAACAATCTTAACTGTAAAATGCCATATCTTGTTTGAAGGATTAACGCCTAATAGGTAAAGAAAAAACATTCACAAAATTATTGTACTAGATGTGTGTTTTCATGATAGGTTGATTAGTAATACATACCTCCCATATATAAAGTGGTTCCATCTTCAAAGAGCTTATTCCTCTGAACCCATATTTACTCTAGCCTTTAATGCTGGCTGGACAAAAGTGAATCCAGTTTCACTTTCTTTTGTCTGCAAATAATAGAAATACATTTGATGTCAAACAAGAGAAGAACAAAAAGAAAACAAAAAAAACATTACAAAAGGGTAACACAAAATTGAGTGAATCAAGAGATGACCAATACGATGTAACAGATTACCTATTTGTTTAATCGATGAGGCATCATTGCAACAGATGGATGACATGTTGCAAAAAATGGTTCATCTGTTGGAATAAATCAAACCAACCTTGCTACTGGTTTGATTTCTTCAAATAGTTGCCTCATTTGTTCCAACATCTGATTCATCAGTTGCAATAGTTGAGAAAACTGTTGCAACACCTCTACCACCAACATCAACAACAAAGAAACAACACCATATATTCTAACACCATACACAACACAAACGTCACAAGTTCTAACACAACCACCACCCCCAACAATAGCACCACCAATGTACCAAACAAAAGACATAAAAAAAATTATACTGACAATCACGCTTTTTAAGTTCTCCCAACAGATGTATTTTTTGCATATTTTAATAAAAACAATGGTTCGTTCATTCAAGACTTAAAAGTCACCTTTCCTTCAATTCTCTCAATAAATAGGAAACTGGTGATAGGTAAATCATTAATAGCAATAGATGTGAATATCTAATTTAAATGACAAAGGGATCAGAACATCCAGTTTAGTCAAGAAAAGATATTGATTGGTTGAGATCCGAAAGGATCCTCATCTGAAAGAAGAGAGAAAAGAGAGGAAAAAAGAAAACAAAGAGAAATGAGAATTGAGAATAAAGAAAAGTGATGAGTTGAGTCTTACTCCCTCCGTTTAGAATTAGATAACCCTTTCAATCTTGGTACACCCACTAAGAAATTCAATAATTATGAGTATATTTTACCTTTTTAACCCTTCTTAACATTGTAAGATTCAATAATTAATTAAGCATGGAAAATTGGTGTAATGGAGTACTCTTGAAAAGAAGTGGTGTCGTGCATGGTATCATCTTATAGGAACACTAGTAGTACTCTTGAAAAGAAGAAAAAAAAGTAAAGATTCATAAAGTTCTTATTGAAAATATAAAAGTGTTATTTTCAAAAATTTTGAAAAGTGTGTTATATTTAATACTATCAAGGGTAGAATGGGAAGAATTTGTATAAAATAGTCTTGATTTTTTAAGTTGGACAAGTAAATTGAAACAAATTTTTTTAGAAAGAGGGCCAACTAAAACTAAATGGAGGGAGTACTTTATGACTGAAGGAGACAGTGACATTGAAAAGACCAGATATGACTACTCACTTTGGAGATTTTTGAGTTATCCAAGTAGTACCAAGTAATATTTTTTACCGCCTTAGTATTTTAAATTTTTCTTTTTATTTTGGATAGGAAATACCTAAATTACTTTAAAAAAAGGATCTTAAAATATTTAAGTGCAACAAATGACAATTTCTGTTTGGAAATTTCAAAGCTCTATTATCTATCGTAACTAATGACGTAATCTGTTTGATAGTTTACAAAAGATACGTAATATATTGGAACAAATTACCTAATCTATTTGATTTAATCTAACAGAAAAGACATCTGTTGCAATAGGTTGAATATTTGTTTATATATAATTTCAATTGAGTTCATATGTTAGACTAATACCTTAATTGAATGTGAGTTTTTATAGGGTCAACTATAACTTCAATTTAGTCTTTTGGCAATTGCATAATGAGACGGTATTGCATTCATCCTGACCAGAGTCATCGATCGATCACTCTTAGCCAAACCGATTCTTACTACCTCATATGTTCAAATAATACCTTAATTGATTAATCTAGGATTAGGGATGAGTTCTCATAATGTCAACTATAATAGATGACAATGCCTATTTGATAATTTACAATATATGGGTAATCTATTGCGATATATGACTTAATCCATTTGATAATTTATAACAGATGGGTAATCTATCGCAATAGATGACTTAATCTATTTGATAGTTTACAAAAGATTCATGATATGTTGCAACAGATGACATAATCTGTTTGATAGTGTACAACAGATGCATAATATGTAGCAATAGATTACCTAATCTACTTGATTTAATCCAACATAAAAGATATCTGTTGCAACAGGTTGAACATTTGTTTATATATAATTTCAATTGAGTTCATATGTTAGACTAATACCTTAATTGAATGTGAGTTCTCATAGGGTCAACTACAACTTCAATTTAGTCTTTTGGCAATTGCATGATGAGACGATATTACGTTTCTCTTGACCAAAGTCGTCGATCGATCTCTCTGAACCAAACCGATTCTTACTACCTCATATGTTCAACTAATACCTTAATTGATTAATCTAGGATAGGGCACTAATACCTTAATTAAATAATCTAGGAAAGGGGTGAGTTCTCATAAGGTCAACTATAACTTCAATTAAGTCTTTTGGCAATTGCATGATGAGACGTTCTTGCATTCCTCCCGACTAGAGTCGTCGATCGATCACTCTGAGCCGAACCGATTCTTACTACCTCATATGTTCAACTAATACCTTAATTGATTAATCTAAGACTAGGGGTGAGTTCTTATAATGTCAACTACAATAGATGACAACGAATATTTGATAATTTAAAACAAATAGGTAATCTATTGTGACATATGACTTAATCCATTTGATAATTTACAACAAATGGGTAATCTATAACAACAGATGACTTAATCTGTTTGATAGTTTACAATAAATTCATGATATGTTGCAACAGATGACATTATCTGTTTGATAGTGTACAACAGATCCGTAATATGTTACAACAAATTACCTAATCTATTTGATTTAATCCAATAGAAAAGACATCTGTTGTAGCATATAACAATCCATTTGATAATTTACAACAGATGGGTAATCTATCACAACAGATGACTTAATCTATTTGATAATTTACAATAGATTCATAATCTGTTATTACCTAATTTGATTGATAGTTTACAACAGATGTGAAATCTGATGCAATACGTTGAACATTTGTTTTTATACAATTTCAATTGAGTTCATATGTTAGACTAATAGTATCTAAATTGATTTATCTAGGACCAGGGGTGAGTTCATAGGGTCAACTAGAGTACTCAGTCAACTACAACTTTAATTGTTTTTATATAATTTCAATTGAGTTCATATGTTAAACTAATAGTACCCTTTTGGCAATTGCATGATGAGAGGGTTAAAAATTACGCATATCTTTTATAATTTTAAAAATAATTAAGATCAATTCGGACCAAATTAACAGTTTCAAAACTTGTCATTCTTTTCCAAAATATAAATTAACCCATACAAAATGTTTCATCATTTTAAGTCTCGAGTTCTCGCTCTTTCTCTCACATTCTCACTCAATAATACAGTACAGATAACAAATACTCAACAAATTTGCTCAACCCTTCGTAACAGATCACTTTTCTTCTCATTTTCGACCACATAGGTGTTATTTTTGACTTCATTCTTGCTTGAATCGGTCATTTTCTTTGTCTTCGTGAGCAACAGAGTTCGAGAAGAGTTCTATATTTGTTATTTTTTTCTAAAAAATAAGGGCTTTTAAGTTAATGATGAAAATAAAATTTTTAGTTGTATTATCTTTGAGAATGGGTTTACAATTTTGAGTTTTGATGGTAAAATCATAGGAAGAACTAGAGAAAATCCTAGTTTCTGTCACAGAGTTCTGTTGGTTGTTGTGGTATTGTTGGATGGTGTTTGTGGTGGTGTTTATGGTCTTTGTGGTGGCATTGATTGGTGGTATTTGTGGTGGCTATCGGTGGTGTTGGTATTCGTGGTGTTTGTGGCATTGGTTGGTGGTGTTTGTGGTGGTAGTTGTTGGTGTGTCGGTATTCGTAGTGTTTGTAATGTATTTTTTAAAATCTATGCATACATCAATTGTAATGTAATTTTTGTTTTTTCAGTTGTTTGTAGGTAAAACATATCTCCCAAAAGAAAAGAAAGTGAAAGTGGATCAACGTCTGACCACCCAAAAACAAGGCTACAGTACAAAGGAATTCGGAGGAGCTTCCTGAACAATCTCAGTTTGGGAAAAGTAAAGCTAAGGAGAGATTTGGAAACAACACCGAGGGAGGTGGACAAGAGTCTGTAGATGGTGAAAGTGAGAAAGAGGAGGAATTAGAGAGTGATAAAGAGAAAGAGGAAGATCATCAACATGATGTCACACCCCTTTTTCATACTCCAAAAGATTAGTTTTAAGTTTCGAAAGGGTTTTTATTATTAAAGTGACAAAGATGAAAATTTGTTTCAAAAAAGGACTATTTATATTTTTTATTAAGAGTTGCCACTTGGCATAATTCGGTGTGCCAAGTCACCGTTGGAAAATCCTTTTCAAAACCATTTGACTCTTTAAACTGGTTTACGAACAGAGATTCCGGTTAAGGAATTCTGTTGACCGAGGGGAAGGTGTTAGGCACTCCTTGATTCCGTGGTTTGACCACATTCGCTTGGTGGAGCAATATCGGCTAATTTAACACCACAAATGTATAAATCACACAAAGCATGCACAACAATCAATCAAGCAGACCAAAACAAAACAATCCAAAATTTAGAGTTCAGTCCGAATTATACAGTCCAAAAATAGAAAAATACGAAAATATAAATCCTATTCTAAACTAAACCTAGACTAAGCTCCAATGCCCTAACCGATGCCTCGGGCCTTCATCACGAACCTCCTTTGCATACATGATACATCGGGGCATTCCCCGGTGAATAGATACAAGTACCTCGGGGCATTCCCTGGCCAAATATGTCCAATTAAATTAAATGCGATAAAACAAAACCATTCAACACATATTTCAAACATGACATCAATCCACCATGCCTAAATTTGCCGACCCAAGCCTATCATTTGCCTATCTATTCTCGACTTAAGACATAAATCTATCACGTGTCATATCAATAATAAATCAAAATTAATCCAAATCTATCCCTTTTGTCAATTTTCAATTTCTACCGTCAACTTCCTTTTTATTAATTGCACTATCAAAATTACTTAAATTCGTCCCGTACGTATCATAAAAATTGCATCGTCAAGCGCATAATCATGAAATCAACAACAAAACGATCTGACAGAACATGATCACACCCACATAATCACAAGCAACTCAATAAATTAAGATAGAAAATGGGTTAAAGAAAAGGACCTCGAAGAAACGTTCTTGTATGATAATAGAGAAATCCAAGAACCAAAACCCTCAACGGAGATCGCCAACGACAAAAAAGCTCCAAATCACAGATATTCAATCCACCAGATATCGAAGCCCTCAAAGCACGATATTGGGAACAAACCCAGAAACTAGACGAACTTAAAACGCCCTAACAATCCTAACAGATAACTGAAATCAACAATCGAGCTCGTAAAGCCTTCATATTTCTCGCCAAAACTGAATCAGAATCGAGAAATAACAGAGACCCGTATCCAAAATTGTACTCCCCATTACTGCTCTTATTTTACATTGGATTTCATTCTAATTAGATGGAGGTGTGTTGGGTTTTGAGATTTTGGTGGAGATGGAGCCGATTTTCGTCTCCCCGAAGCTCCGATGAACTATGAAAGAGAGAAAATTAAAGATGATTCCAACGCATTTTCAATCGGAGATAGCTGATTGAAGATGATTCCAGCGTGTCTATCGCCAGAACAGTAAACCACTCTCGAAACCCTGCGTTTTCTCTCTCTCTCTCTGTGACTCTCTCTCTCTCAATCACTACCCTCCCTCCAAGTGTATGATTTTTTTGGTGGCGTGTGTATGTGAGGTGGTGTTGATGATGAAGTGGGTGTGTTAGTGTGTCTAAGATGATGAAGAAGCAACCCAAAAGAAAATTACCAAGAAAATTCCCCTCCTGCTATATGCGTGCACTGTGTGTATATAAATACCCAAACGGAAAATGTCTTTTCTCTTAGTGGTAGGGCCCCTCTTCCTTTTTTGTTGTATATGTATATCAATGGAAAGTGAGGTGGGGGTAGGGGTAGGGTGTGATGTGGTTTATTTTGATTGGGTAGGTTGTTAGGATATGATTAGAACAAGGTAAAATTTGTTAAGGAGTTTTTTTTTATTTTTGTATTTTTGTGGGGTATGATTAGATGGTTAAGGGTACACGGTAGGATAAGATAAAAAATAGAAAAAAATACTTTCTGGGAGGGACAGAATTACGTGTCTACATCATGCCTCTCTTTGCATGTAAACACAAAGTGTTTTCATACAAAGAAGTAGACAACGAGATAGAATTTTGACCCAACCATTATTCACAGGGAAGAAACAGAAAGAAGGACAACCGAGTCCTGACTTAGGACATCCTACCTACCCAAATTATGAGTGAATCAAGTGACAGGTATGTCAAAGGATTGGAAGGAGAGAGACTATACCAATTTGTCGAGTCGAGTGAGGTTCCATCGAGGTTCCGATCCGCGGCTCTGTCATTACATCAAAAATAAAAGTTACAAGTAAAAAAAAAACATAAATGAAATTACAAAAATCCTATCTATGCAACTTCTATGGGACTCTTGACTCGCTACTTCATCACCCTATTCTTCAGGCGGGCTCCTGACTTACAATTTCATCACTTGTTGCTTGCCTTTCAATTTCTTTCACCCTGTTCTTCAGGCGGGCTCCTGACTTGCTATTTTATCAACTTGTTGCTATGCTTTCAATTTCTACGCCCCGTTCTTCAGGCGGGCTCATGTCTTGCTATTTTTCAATTTGACTTTCAATTTTCTTCCTCTTGTTGCTTGCTTTTCAAATGCTTCACCTTGTTGCTTGACTTTCCATTTATTCACCCTATTCTTCAGGCGGACTCCTAAAATCACATCAAAACTAAAAAAAAATTTATCCCAAACAAAGATTATTATAAAGAGAAATTCCGTTTGCCAGAAAACTAAAGTTTCAAAAACAGAAATTAAAATTTTTTTTCCAAGTTTATCATCAGAAGACTTTTGGAAAAGTCACATCATACCTACTTGCATGTTACAATGATAAATAAAGACTCTGACCAAGAAATGCATCTCTTGAGAGTAAAATTGAATAACCAAGACTAGGAAGTGCGTCTCCTAAAAATTAAAGTGAGGGATTCTAACTAGAAAGTGCGTCTTCTAGAGATACAAGTTTAAGTTAAAAGTGTGTCACCTGACAAATGAAAACTAGCAAGGAAGTGCATCTCCTTAGGGTTAAGTGCGATAACTCGACTAGAAAGTGCATTTTCTATGAATCAAGACTTAAGTTAGGAAGTGCATCACCTAAAAAGAAAAAATTTGAATTACCCAATCAAGGAAGTGCATCTCCTTACCAATGTTGCTTGAATTACCAAAACAAGGAAGTGCGTCTCCTTACTAATGCTGCTTGAATTACTCAAACAAGGAAGTGCGTCTCCTTAGTGTTAAGTGCGATAACTCGACTAGAAAGTGCATCTTCTAGGAATCGAGACTTAAGTTAGGAAGTCCATCACCAATGCCTCTTGAATTACTCAAACAAGGAAGTGCATCTCCTCACAAATGCCGCTTGAATAACTCAAATAAGGAAGTGCATCTCCTCACAAATGTTTCTTGAATTACTCAAACAAGGAAGTGCGTCTCCTTACAAATGTTTCTTGAATTTCCCAAACCAGGAAGTGCGTCTCCTCACAAATGTCTCTTGAATTAGTCAAACAAGAAAGTACGTCTCCTTACAAATGTTTCTTGAATTGCCCAAACCAGGAAGTGCTTCTCCTTACAAATTTTGCTTGAATTAACCAAACAAAGAAGTGCGTCTCCTTATCAAATGCCGCTTGAATTACCCAAACAAAAAAGTGGGTCTCCTTAAAAATATCGCTTGAATTACCAAAAAAAGAAGTGCGTCTCCTTATGATAGCGTTTGAATTACCAAACAAGGAAGTGTGTCTCCTTTGGAAGTGCGTCTCCTTATGATAGCACTTGAATTAAGGAAGTGCATCTCCTTACAAATGTTGCTCGAATTGCCTAAACCAGGAAGTGCGTCTCTTTACAAATGTTGCTTGAATTGTTCAAACAAGGAAGTGCGTCTCCTTACAAATATTACTTGAATTACCAAACAAGGAAGTACAATTCCTCACAAATGTTGCTGGAATTACCCAAACAATGAAGTGCGTCTCCATGGCTTTGAATATCAAATATGTGCAGCAATATTGCCTGTTGCATTTGAAAAATTGACAATGTTACAGCCTTTGATGTTTAGACTTTGAAATCCTTGATTCGAACGTAGCATGTGTTCCTGTTTCATACAAAGAAAACTTGTTAGTTTAAAAACATTGTGGATGGTTTGTAGATTTGGCTTTCGTGGCAATCGCTCTTGCCCCAGTCGCATTTAATCTTGCTTTCAACCATTAGCATGTGTCACTGGCTTTCTGTATCATTGACCCGAACTCAGATTATTAAGAGTGACTCTAAAATAAATACAATATCCCTGCTTTGTCATACTTCTCAGATAAATCCTTTGAACCTTGGTATTTCCGTGAGTTCCTAGACTTGTCGGTTGACAAAACTTTCTGCATGCCTTGTTTTGGCTCACAATCATGTCTTTAGCATGTGCTGGCCCTTTTGTCTTGCTTTGTGCAATTGAAAAAGCTGGTAGCCAATTTTGAAACCTTTCTCACTTATTTTGACACGAACTTGACTCAAAGACAAGAGAAAAATGACAATGACTTTTATTTAGACAATTGACTCAAGAAAATAAAATAAAAATAAAGAGAAGAAAGAAAAGACAATGAGTGTCCCCATTTGATCAAAAAAATGAAAATTTTTTCAAGACATGACAGTCAACTCTAATGATTATGCCATGCATTTTGGATTAAGCTGCCTGATCTTTCCATCCAAACTTTCTACCAATTGTTGTTGAGTTAATGGCCTTGAAACTGAGTTGCTCTCTTAGGCCAATTGCATTCAGACCTCATTCGGCTAGTGACTCTTTGAAGGGTCTTTTCCTCAGCTCACCATTGTCTTATGGTGTCTATGAGGGTTTTTACTAATGAGACTCTCTTATTCTTATTTCTCCCAACACACAACCGTCTCACGGTGCCCGTGAGGGTTTTCACTAATAAGACTCTCATTTTTATATCTCTCAACTTACTATCGCCTTACGGTGCCTATGAGGGTTTTCACCAATAAGACTCTCTTATATTTTATTTCTCTCTTGATTCCTTATGCTGAGGAAGATAAGTAGTTCCCAAAATACGTCATCATATCCATTGCATGGTTATCCTTAACATTCTCAAAGATTGATCTGAAGGTCTTTCTTTGGTTGTAACTTGGCTTTTGGATAGGGTTAGAAAGAAAGGATGGCATGAGGCCCAAACGACACTTAAAGTGGGTTAGAACTTATAACTTTTGGAATCAACTCAAACAAATGAGGATTAACTTATGCCCTAATTTGTTTTGAACGGATGATTCTAAATTATTTATTTGGTTGGACCGAGCCCTTAGTAGGGCAGCCTACGTATCTCACCCCTGAGAGAGGAGAATCAGGTCATGCGTAGTTCTGGCAGCTTGTTCTGGCAGCTTGTTCTTTTGCTTTGATCTGATTTTTCTTTTTTTTTTTCTTTTATTCGCTCTTTTCACTTTGTGATTCTTTTTTTCTAACTCTATTTTTCTTAGCACTCTTTTTTTTTGAAACATTTTTGTCTCTTTTTTGTAACTTTTTGACTTTATCTTTTTACTCGACACTATTCTTTGAACTTTGCTTACTCTATCTTGATTCCAAAAGAGGGGTATGAAAGAAAATAACACTAAGGCTCAAATGGGGTAAACAAAAGATGACACAATATTTGGATAGCAGAATGAAATGCCTTCATCATATCAATCCTTGAGAATGCAAGTACATAACATGCAATTGAAAGTGAGAGATGAAGATCATTTGCGATATCTTTTTAAGCAGATTGAGTCTGTGCGTCACTACTTCTTCTGTAAACTCCACCTTTTTTTTACATTCCTCACATCAAATGACTCATGCTTTCGTGGAGCTGCTTATCTTCTTGTTTATCTTGATATAGGGATCACACGTCCACTATTTGACCTAATTGGGACTTGCCTTTCGATCAATAACCAAGTTGTTCTTGTGATTCTCAAAATAATTGCCTTAACTTGTCACCATATGTCTCAACACTCTATCTATTTTCTCATATGCTCTCTTTTTCTAACTTTAACCCTCTGATTCAATGTTCATGCTTAAACTGGATTTTAAGATCCGGCTGAAAATTTCACTAGCATGTCATATCACTAGAGTCAACACAAAATGTACTATGTAAAGAAAACAAACAAATAACACATATTTAAAACACAAAGGAAAATGAAACACTTCATTTAGTGGCACTTGGCCATAAACTTGGGAAGGATTCTGTGGCACTTGGCCATAAACTTGGGTTTGAGCCCGTGGGTAACGATGGTATGGTCCTCTTTCCCGTGCCTGTTGTCCAACTATAATAGCAGATGCATCTTCCTCATTCTTCTTTCCTCCAACACTTCCCAAACCTTTTTTGAATTGCTTGAGTAGCCGCTTTCACTGTTGCAAAGCTCACAATGCGACCAGTCTTAATTCCAGCCTCTATCATCTCCCCCATTTTGAGGACCTCAATAAATGGCTTGCCTAATGTAGGTAACAAGTGTTGATAATATGTTTCATCTTGCTCTTGAATAAACACCTCCACTATCTTGCTTTCTTTCATTGGCAATTTTACTCTAGCAGCTTGTTCGCGCTATCTGATCGCATACTCCCTGAAACTCTCAGTATTCTTCTTTTTTTATACCAGTTAGGGATTTTTCATCAGGTATTGACTCCACATTGTATTGAAATTGTTGAACAAATCCATTAGCTAGGTCATCCCAACTAATCCACTTGTCAATGTCTTGATCAACAAACCAATCCGAAGCTAGGCCTGAAAGACTCTCCCCAAAATTAGCCATGAGTAGTTCTTCCTTCCCTCTAGCGCCCCTTAGCTGGTTGAAATAGCATCTCAAATATGATACAGGATCACCATGTCCACCATACTTCTCAAACTTCGGCATTTTAAAATCAAAAGGAAGATGTACACCTGGAAACATGCACAAATCTTTATATGAGACACTTTTGTACCCCCCAAGTCCTTGCAAGTTTTTCATAGTTAGTTCCAAACTTTTCAATTTTCTGGTTATTTCCTCTTGTTCTTCTGTCATAACAGGCTTCTCAGTGTTAGGAGGAAATTCAGGTGGTTAAGGGCAATCGTAAGGACTAGTCGACTTAAATGTGGGCTCGAGAGCATAATGCTGATCACTAAAACTATTCAATGCAGGCTCTCTTGTAGAGTAGGGAGGCACAACTTGTGGATGAACATCAAAAGTAGGAGCTTCAAGTGGGGGTGGCACCGCAAAAGCATGAAGAACAGCTGGAGCCGAGTATATGGTAGTCTTGGATTGGGGAGTAAGGAAATGAACCTTAGAAGTGGTTGGATATTGTTGCCCCGAGGTCGATCTTGATGCATGTTGTGGCATATCAACAATAATAGGAAACTGTGCATATGACACGAGAGGCAAGCTAGAAAGATATTCCAGATTATCAGTGGGAACTGGAGGAGGCGGCAACCCATTAGCCCAAGCTCGATGCATTTCTATTATTTTCTGCCTTAATTTTTGAATCTTTTCATTATCTCCTACATTCTCATTCCCTGAACTCCCTATCTGATTAGTGACAACTAACTCGGTATCCTTGTTGGACATAACTTCCTCTGTGACTTGGAGCAATATGGAGGACCAGCCAAAATGCCACAAACCAACCACCTTAAACTAACTGGACAAGAGATAGCAAATGGTTAGAGTTCAACAGTTTTCCAAAACCTCTTTTTTTTTTCTTGAAAAGATCATCGAACCCAAGAAGGACGCCTACGTATCTCACTCCTGAAAGAGGAGAATCAGGTGTGCGTAGTTCGTGAAGTCTTGCCAAAATGGCCGATTAAACTCTTTTTCTTTCTATTTTCTTTTTCTTGAAACTTTAAAAAGGAAAGAAACTAAAAATTTGTCAAAAGAAATGACAAAAATATTTTTGAATTCTTCGGCTTTAACATCCCTATACAAAATGAAACCTATGATTACCAAAGAAACTTTTTGGGTTTTCGATTTTGAATTTCATATGAAAACGAAACTTGAATCTATTAAAGGAAAAATCTTTTTTGTTGTTTTCTCTTAAAGACGTATATGAAACACCTACTCTAATAAAGAGTGAAAAAAATCTTTTTGAATTTTTGAAATAAGATCCCCGAACCCACAATAGGTTGCCTACGTATCTCACTCCCGAGAGAGGAGAATCAGGGGTGCATAGTTCGTCCAGATTGGACAATTAATTATTAAATAACAGGCTAGACCCTGACTTAAGAGACACGACCAAAGACAAATGATGAACCATGTTCATAAAATCTTTTGAGTTTTCATTTTGATACTTCACAGAAAAATGACATCAACAACTATGAAAGAAAAATCTTTTTGGTATTTTCGTTATACGAAATGTAAAAAATTTTTAACATCTTTTTTTTTTTGCATTTTTCTTTTATAAACACATCCTATGAATGAAAAAAATCTTTTTGAAGTTTTCAAATTGTGAATGCATGCTAAACGAGACAAAGGAAAATCTTTTTGATGTTTTTTGAGAAAATGAGTGCGAAAGGTAAAAAAGTCCTTTTGAATTTTGGAATTGTGAAAAATAAAAGCCATAAAAAACTCTAAAAACTACGAAACTCTTTTTGATTCATTCTTTTCAACTCACTTTTTCTATTTTTTTTTTCTTTTTCATTTTTTGCCTACGCACCTTACTCCAACAAATATTTTTTTTTTCAAATTAGTCCGTCAAATGACCACGTTACCCTTAAAGATGCAACAGTTAGCACGTAGGGATGCTTTAGAGGTGAGTCTCCTACAAAGGGCCATGCGGGTCCCGCTAGGTCTTAGTATGATGCATATAAGCATGACCTAAAGGCTGACCTATGTTGTGGTTCACTAACAAGGCTGTTCGGGGGAGCGTATGGTCGATAGTGGATGCTTTGCTTTCCACCTACTCCATAACACCGATGGCTTCCCCCCTAAAATAAGGGTGACTCAACTAGAGGTCGTGTACGACACGTGTACTAAAGGCTTGTTGCAGAAAGAAGGCCTGGGGGTAGACACATGATGCCAGATATAAAAGTGGTAACATATAGGATAAATACTGTAAACAAAGAGCACAAAAACGCACAACAGTGATAACAATAAAACAAACAATAATCACAAATAATGTTTATACACCCATAATGCCAAACAAAGCCGATACGACCCCAAAAATAAGACGGAATTCTGAAAAGGTCCCCAGCAGAGTCGCCAGAGCTGTCACACCTCTTTTTCATACTCCAAAAGATTAGTTTTAAGTTTCGAAAGGATTTTTATTATTAAAGTGACAAAGATGAAAATTTGTTTCGAAAAAGGACTATTTACATTTTTTATTCAGAGTCGCTACTTGGCATAATCCGGTGTGCCATGTCACCATTGGAAAATCCTTTTCAAAACCATTTGACTCTTTAAACTGGTTTGCAAACAGAGATTCCGATTAAGGAATTCTGTTGACCGAGGGGAAGGTGTTGGCACCCCTCGATCCCGTGGTTTGACCACAGTCTCTAGGTGAAGCAATATCGGCTAATTTAACACCACAAATGTATAAATCACACAAAGCATGCACAACAATCAATCAAGCAGACCAAAACAAAATAATCCAAAATTTATTCTGAATTATACAGTCCAAAAATAGAAAAATACAAAAATATAAATCCTATTCTAAACTAAACCTATACTAAGCTCCAATGCCCTACCCGATGCCTCGGACCTTCATCACAAACCTCCTTTATGTACATGATACATCGGGGCATTTCCCGGTGAATAGATACAAGTACCTCGGGGCATTCCCTGGCCAAATGTGTCCAATTGAATTAAATGCGATAAAACAAAATCATTCAACACATATTTCAAACATGCCATCAATCCACCATGCCTAAATTTGCCGACCCAAGCCTATCATTTGCCTATCTATTCTCGACTTAAGACATAAATCTATCACGTGTCATATCAATAATAAATCAAAATTAATCCAAATCTATCCCTTTTGTCAATTTTCAATTTCTACCGTCAACTTCATTTTTATCAATCGCACTATCAAAATTACTCAAATATGTCCCGTACATATCATAAAAATCACATCGTCAAGCACATAATCACGAAATCAACAACAAAACGATCCGACAGAACATGATCACACCCACATAATCACAAGCAACTCAACAAATCAAGATAGAAAAGGGGTTAAAGAAATGGACCTCGAAGAAACGTTCTTGTATGATAATAAAGAAATCCGAGAACCAAAACCCTCAACGGAGATCCCCAACGACGAAAAATCTCCAAATCACAGATATTCAATCCACCAGATCTCGAAGCCCTCAAAGAATGATATTAGGAACAAACCTAGAAACTAGACGAACTTAAAACGCCCTAATAATCCCAACAGATAACTGAAATCGACAATCGAGCTCGTAAATCCTTCACTATTTCTCGCCAAAATCAAATCAAAATCGAGAAATAACAGAGACCCGTATCTAAAATTGTACTCCCCGTTACTGTTTCTCTTATTTCACATTGGATTTCATTCGAATCAAATGGAGGTGTGTCGGGTTTTGGGATTTTGGTAGAGGTGGAGCCGATTTTTGTCTTCTTAAAGCTCCGACAAAATACGAAAGGGAGAAAACTGAAGATGATTCCAACACATTTTCGATCGGAGACGGCTTACTGAAGATGATTCCGGTGATTCTATCGCCGGAACAGTAAATCACTCCCGAAACCTTGCGTTCTCTCTCTTGTGACTCTCTCTCTCTTAATCACTACCCTCTCTCCATGTGTATGATATTTTTGGTGGCGTATGTGTGTGAGATAGTGTTGATGATGAAGTGGGTGTGTTAGTGTGTCTAAGATAATGAAGAAGCATCCCAAAAGAAAATTAGCAAGAAAAATCCCCTCCTCCTATATGCGTGCACTGTGTGTATATAAATACCCAAAAGGAAAATGTCTTTTCTCTTAGTGGTAGGGCCCCTCTTCCTTTTTTGTTGTATGTGTATATCAATGGAAAGTGAGGTGGGGGTAGGGGTAGGGTGTAATGTGGTTTATTTTGATTGGGTAGGTTGTTAGGATATGATTAGAACAAGGTAAAATTTGTTAGGGAGTTTTTTTTTTATTTTTGTATTTTTGTGGGGTATGGTTAGATGGTTGAGGGTACACGGTAGGATAAGATAAAAAATAGAAAAAATTACTTTCGGGGAGGGACAAAATTACGTGTCTACACATGACGATAATGGATCACTAATGGGGCATGAATTAATATCGACATCCCAGCATGATCCTGTCAAAACTTTTAGTATTGACTGTTTTCAAGTTGCGATGTCAATAAATGACCCAAAAGCAGAACTAAATGGTCAAATTGTACTTAAATGTCAGATGGGGAAATTTTTTGAACATTTTAGGAAAATTATGAAGAACAAAAATATAGATGGACTTTTTAAGAAGAGCTGCTTTGGATGTTTTTTTGTGCTGCTTGAGGAACCCCCTGCCCATTTCCGTTTCCCTATGAAGATGGTATACGATCTTATCAAGCACAGGATCAAGATTTGTTTGACATTTTTTGACGTGGCTACAAAGCATCAGATTTGTTGATAGATCTCGAGGATAAAACCATACCAGAGCAGTATAGGGAGTAATTGTGCTTAGTTTGTTTGCCCATTCGGTTATATTGGCAAGAGACGTCAACAAGGTTATATAAGATGATTTGTTGGCGCATACTGAGGATTTTGATAAATTGAACAATCATCCTTGGTGATATGACAGCTTCTACTTGACTGTCCAATATTTATTGACAAAGATATCCTCAGGGACGACCACATTATACGGCTTTTCTTTGGATTTTATGGTAAAATTAATCACTAATTTTACCCATCCGTTAATTTATATTGAATATAGTTATTATGACTTTTTTCTGCTTGCTTCCTATTTAAATTTTTTAGGCTTGGGTATTTGAAGCCATTCCTCCCCTCCGAAAGCAGGCAATGGATTACCTGGATAAGGTTTCTCATCCAAGGATGTTTAGGTAGTTTGCTGCAAAGAGCATCACCAATATTAAGAAGGCTGATCTCTTTAATCCTCCAGATGATGCAGTACGTCTTCTTCAAGTAAAATAATTTTACTCAATGAAAGATATTGAGCAGATGTTATATCTGGTGCAACAAATGTTATATCTGATGCACCAGATGGGCCATCTATTACGACAGGTTACCCGTCCTATGCCAATCGGTGCAATAAAAATAATCTGTTATGGCAGGCGATTGATATCTTGAATCAGATTACCCATCTATTGCTTTGGTTCTCTGAACCCGACTCCTAAAAGATTAATCATCTACTGTAAATTATGCAACAGATGTGTAATCTAATGTAACATATTGTTAATCTATTACGACATACAGATCATCTATTACTTAACAGATTACCCATCTTGTGGAACTGTTGCAATAGATTGGTAATCTGTTGTGATAGATGATTGATATTTTACATCAGATTATCCATGTGTTGCTCTATTTCTCTGAACCCGACTCAAACGGATTTTAACCATATACTGCAAACTATGCAACAGATGGGTCCTTTTTTTAAAATGTAACCCAACTATGAAAATTATTATATTATATGATTTAAATGTATCTGTCTTTTTTTTCATTATTATAGGTTATGCATCCATGGATCGTGCCTACTGAGGAGGAGTCGGTGATGACTTCTATATTACTCTAGGTCATATTGATACTATAGTTAACCCAATGATGGAGTTAATAAAGAAAGAATTGGTAGGAGAAACAGCCATAAGAAGAGCAGTTAGGTAAGGTCAGCCTAATGTTGAGGCTCTTCATGACCAACCTACTAAGGCAGATTCGGGTGCTTCTTCTGGTGGAGTTGTTGGTGTTAGTGGATGGTATGCTGATGATGCTACCACTCATGATGATGAGCATGTTGATGCTCAAGAAAAAATAAATATGTTGGAAAACACCCCTTTTCACCCCTACACAGGTCCCTCTCACTCCTCTTTACCCTCGTGTTCTCATTGCGAATGCAAAGAATGCAAAGATAGCCCGAATAAACTCTTTGAAAAAGTAGAGGCTATCCCTAAAGCTATCAAGAAATTTAAATCCAAGAGGTGTGTCATACCATCTAAGAAGGTGAGGGAACCACACACTCCTATAGTGTTGGTTAGGAGAAAGAAAAGAGCAATTAGAGACGTACTCTTCGATCAAAAATAAAAAAAATCGCAATTCATCCCTCTCCAAAAGCTGTTGAAGTTTAGGGGCCAGTCAAGAAGGTGGACATATACGTGAAACTTGGCACCGAAGAGAAGAAGGATCTGTGATAGGCTAAGAATGCCAATCTAGGTGCACTAGATTACCCCAGGCCTTCCTTTCCCCCCCAAGACTTCCAGACCATGACTGATATGCGTATGTCGTATGAGGACAAGACAAGTTTACTTTTTCTAACCTAGCCTTCTAATCTACCCTATGAAGAAGAAACTATGGAACAGATGTGATCTGTTGCAACAACTGGTATACTGGTACAACTGGTAGTGGTTTTGTTATAACTTATTATCCATCTGTTGTATAAGTTGCATTGGATTATTGATTCAGAAAATCCTATGAAATAGATGGACCATCTTTACAATTACTAACCTATTTAAAAATTGTCTTCTTATATCACAACATGTTGACAAAATTCTCTGCCTCATGAGGGAAAGGCAATTAACGTACCCGGAAGCTTATGATGCTGTCGATAAGATAATAGACCTCGACTTCAGCAAGAAGATCAAGGATAAGTACGATCAACACAATAATTTTGCATTAGACTGTAGAGCGAGATTTGATTTTGTAGCTTCTATGTTGAACTGGGATGAAGAAGAAATGATAAAATATGTTAGAGGGGAGAGACCGAATCTACACGGTAAGAGCTGGATTGAGGCAAAGAGGACTCTTGCATTCATTAGCGTGAACGACCATTATTGGGCTGTTGAGATACTACTCGAGGAGGGAAAGATCAATGTTTATGACTACAATGAACCTCTCATCGAAGATCTTGATCTTTTTCTCCTCGTAGACCCACTGATGGAACTGTTGCCCATCTTGTTGTGGGAGAGTAAACTGATGAATCATTTCCTAAAGGCAGTGTTAATGAAGAAATAATGGGATTTTGAAGGTCGAAATAAGGACATGAGCTTTCCAAAAAATGAGACCGGTAATGTGTGCGGCTCGCACGCTCTTTCACACATTGAATGTTTGCTGACCGACACAGAAATGGTTGAGCCAACGACCTTTCTGTGCGACAACGCTGTGGTAAACCTGCAAGAGGTGTAGGCTTATGGGGTACTAACTGGATGCTTGGAACCCGTGTATATAGAAGAGCCTGTGAAATGGTAATTTTTAATTTCAAGTCACCCTTCACTTTATTACATGTACATGTAGTGGCAATAATTTTTTCTGATGAAAGTTGAGTTTTTCATAATGCAATAGATTGTCAATCTGTTGTAAAATATATTGAATCTGTTTTAGCAGATAGTTTATCTATTGCAATGGGTTAGTCATCTGTTTCATTATGCCGATGTTATTTCTATATAATCTAAGTCTAATCTGCTGAAACAGTGGGAAGACCTGTTTGATAATTTATGATAAATGACCTAAATTTTACAACATATTTTCCAACAGTTATGCTTGAATATTCATGTGTTTGGTAACACCAAACCAGTAGCAAATACATACACCACTATGAAAATTTTAGCAATTAGGCTTGAATATTCATGTGCCCAACAACACCAAATCAGTAGCCATAACGGCAACAATGTAGTATCTTCTTGCTCGATTTTATTTTTCTTCAAAAGCTTTGACTTTGTTCAACAAACCCCAGATTATACGATTTGCTTATGAAGGGTGTCGTTCTTCATACCAATCAAAGTAATCGCATCCACCCAATTTCTATAAAATAAGAACACAATTACAAAATAATTATGAATCAATAATTAATCAACTAATTAAATAAAAAGAATATTACCTTTGAAATCTTAAAAGTAAAAAATCTACGACCTGGATTTTGTTGAGTTCAAGAAGTCTTTGACAGAGCTTCATGACCGCACTTACAATATCAAAAATCTTTATCACAAAAAATAGTGGAAGATACGCTCGACATTGTCAAGCTCTGTTGGAAAAAATGAAAAAAAAAAGATGAAGAAAAGAAAGACCAAATGCAAATAATTTAAAGAATTTGGATAGATAAAAGAAGATCACAATGAAGAAGAAGATTTGAGAATTTAGGGTTAAATTTTAGAGGAAGATGAATATATAAGACAATTGGGGGGGGGGGGGGGGGGGAAAGGAAATGATCGTTGGAGGACAAACGACGGTGAGTCTGCAAAAAGTGCCAAACTGACACATTTGATGTCTATTTTATTTTACGTATTTAAAATGAACATTGTCTACTTGATGCCTATTTTATATTAGGCGTTTGAACTGAACACCGTCGATAGGTTCCGCCTTTTTTTATTTCAACTCACTTTAACTTTTTTACACGTAGTGGTAATTTTTTATGTCCAACGAAAGTTGAATTTTTATAATGCAACAGATTCTCCATCTGTTGTAACAGTTATTCTACCTGTTCTGACATATGGTTTATCTGTTGCAATAGGTTGGTCATCTATTGTATTATCTCGATGTTTCTATCTAAGTCCATCTATTGCAACAGTGGAAAGACCTGTTTGATAAATTCCAACAGATTACCTAGCTATTGTAATATATCTCCAAATCTGTTCGATTTTTTCCAATAGATGTGTCATCTGTTGCAACAGATACATTATCTGTTGCAATATTTGAATCTAGTATTCCTTTTCAATCAATAAGTTCAAATCTAAGGAAAAAATAAAATTCATAGATAAAATAAAATAAATCGAAGCCTTTAGAAATTAGCTGAAATAGGTCAACGAATAAATAAAATGCAAAAAAGAATTATTATGGGTACAGATCCCAAAAAATACATTAACAACAATTTAAGTATGATGCCAAGGATAACTTTGGCAGGCTCAAGCTATAAAGATCTACTCAATATGGACAAGTTGTTTTTCATCCGGTGCTATGGAATTCGGATTTGCTTGTCGTGGATCTTTATTGTCGCTTGCGTACGGTTTTTGCGCTTTGTGTTCTCTGTATTTCCATAAAAAAGTAGCATATTATCTATGCTGTTCAGGAGTAGCTTCTACATCCACCTATAAAGCCAGAATTGGTCAATGCTAATTACAGAGATATAACAAAATAGAAAAGGATAACTTATCTGTTCTAGCAAATCAAACAGGTCTTTCTCCTGTTTTAAATTATCCCAAACAAATTATATTTCTGTTGCAATAATAAATCAACTGTTGGGACAAATTTCTACATGAGGAAGACCTGTATGATAATTTCCAATGGATGAACCATCCGTTACAATATATGAATCATCTGTTGCAGCAGATAGGTTGTCTGTTGGTACAAATAAAAGTGGTACAAAGAGCTGTTTGATTTGCTAAAATAGACGAACATATGTTGCAACAGATACTTTATTTGGTGCAACAAGTTAGTCAACTGTTGCAATAGATGTATATATCTGTTTGATAATTTTCAGCAGATGTGTCATCTATTGAAATAGATATGTGTCTATTTGTTTTGTTAGTTGGAAGACATATATATTCACCTTCTTCAGCTCGTGCTGCTCTCCTTTGGACATTGTACATTGCTTAGTGCAACACATAGATAGAGGAGTTGCAATTTTGCTTTTTTGGATGCTTGATAATGCCTTGGAAATCACTTTCTTCTTCTCTTAGCCCTAATCTCTAATGGAGCGGATGAAAATAAAATCCTCTTTAATGGAATAAAACCCTTCTTAGATGTCAATTCCTTTACAGAAGCAGTTAATACATTAATAGCATTAATCACTACATCATGTTTCGCCCCGTAGCCTTAACATTTCATGCAGAACATTTGCTGGAAAAGGCAAAATCTGTATAACCTGTATGATCATACTCATAATGGTTTGCTTTAAATACTATAAGAGGAGCATCATTAGCCCCAACAACAGCACCACTACCACCACCAACAGCTCCATCACCACTATGACCATCAACAACAACAAGCCCACCCTCCAAAATTATTTTTCTGGTAATGGCTGTTGCACCAAACAATTCTATTTTTATTTTATCGATGATCTTAGGATTCGATAAAGCTTGCACAGACCGTAAAATAATAAAAAATGGCATCTTCAACTCTCAATTAGTCGAAACTAGCGACAATGCACAGTCTAACATAAATTATTACATATATTAGAATGTTTATTAGATCATTCAAAAAAATCATTAATTAAAAGAAAAAATAATTATAATTATACTTACTGCATCCTTTGGGGGGTTGAAGAGATCAATAAATTTTGTATTTTTATCAGTTTTGGCCGACAACTATCTCAAGATTCTTGGACAAAAAACTCCTTCCTAGTAGTTCACTTGTTGTCTCAAATAAGGAATGACTTCAAACGCCCAAGCCTATAAAATAACGCCAATAAATGAAAACCATTATTGAGTAAAAAAATGAATGATAGTATAATAAAAGAAAGAAACATTTACCATGAAAGCCCATGGGAAGCCATCTAAGTTGACTGTCTTTGGCGCTAACGGAGTCAACAAATATTTGACAGTTATTTTAAAGCTTTCATAACTCCAAGGATAGTTATTAAATGCCTCAAGATTCTCGAAGAGATTTATTAAATCGAGGCTTATGTTGTTGTTAATGTCTCTCGCCCAAAGAATATTATGTACAAACCAAACTAAGCACAATAACTGCTCATGCTTCTTTAAAATTCCTTTACCTTTCAACGCTTCTATCAAATTTTTATTTTTGAAGCTTGGACCATTAATGGACACGAGGTCATCACGATCACACGACTTGACTTTGACTTTTTTGGGTGTGCAAGGTATTTTTTTGGGTTAGAATAGGTATAACTTGAGAAGGAGGATAACATTTTAGTCCAGTAACTATGGCAAAGTCCTTCCAACAGGCATGCCACGGTAATTTATCCACACCTCATCCATCTTATCTTTGTTTTCATACATAAACCTACGCTTGAGAAGTTCATATATCATTTTTATTTGGAAACGAGCATTGTTGTCCTCCGGCAAATCAAGATATTTCCCAAAGCAGCTGTCCCTGAAATAAGAATCCAATTTTTGTTCTCAAAGTATTTTTCTGAAGGTGTCAAAATTTTTTCCCATGACTAACTTAACCATGAAATCACCCGTTAAATATGTGGCACCATTGCACTGCATTCTCACAGGATAATGATCAATGCTGAAGGTTTTGACCAACTCTTCGGTGGAAGGGCTATTAGCATTTGCATCATCTCTTTTGAAATGTTCCTCCTCCCCATGTTCATCATATTCTTCTCCCGATTGAGATAACGCTTGTAAAGCAAGATTATAGAGTGATGGATGTAGCCTAGCTGCTTCACTTGTTCCTTTACTTGGACTTGATTCGGTTTTTGTTCTTTTGAGAACCATATTATCTAAAATTAATAGGAACATAAAAAATATATTATAGTTGATTAATTCATCGTTAAAAAAGGATAACAGTAAATCAAATAAGCAAAATAGTAAAATGACAGTTGCAACAGATAACTGATCTGTTGCACCAGGTAGTTATCTGTTGCAGTATATAATCAAACTGTTGCAGCAGATAAGTAATCTGTTGCAACAATACAAAACATATCACTCATCTTTTAAGACAGATAAATGGTCTGTGCAACAGATCACACATCTATTGAAATATCATGTATTGCAACATATGAGTGATCTGTTGGAACAGTTAAATAATCCATAGCAATAACTGAGTAATCTATTGTGACAATACAAAACATATCACTCATCTGTAAGAAATATGAATGGTTTGTGCAATAGATCACACATCTATTATGACATCATCTGTTGCAATATATGAATGATCTATTAGAACAGTTAAATAACCTATAGAAATGACTGAGTAATCTGTTACAATAATACAAAATATATCACTTATCTGTTGAGCAAGATGAATAGTCTGTGCAATAGATCACACATCTGTTGTAACATATGAGTGATCTGTTAGAACAATTAACTAACCTACAACAACGGCTGAGTATTTTGTTGCGACAATTTAAAACATATCACTCATCTATTGAGAAAAATAAATGGCCTGTGCAACAGGTCACACATCTGTTGCAACACATGAGTGATCTGTTAGAATAGTTACCAGCGGTCAATATTATTTAGATTTCTTCTAACATAGGGTTGTTTATCACTACAGATGAATGATCAGTTGGAAAAATCAAGTCTTGGACATTTTCTGTTGGAAGAGTTGATAGGATTTTATCCAATAGGAGGTTCATCTGTTGCATCGGATTATTAATCTGATGGTTCTTCTGTTGCATCAGATGGTTAATTAGTTACATCAGATTCTTTATTTGATGCTTAATCTGTTGTAATATATGGTTAATCTGTTGCATCAGATAGTGAATCTATTGCATCAGATGATTAATTTGTTGCAACAGAATTGTAATATGATGGTTCTTCTGGTGCATCAGATAATCTATCTGTTGCATCATATGACAAATCTGTTGAATCAGATGGTTAATATGTGGCATTAGATGGATAATCTGTTGGAAAAAATAAAAAATAGTAGGACGATTTTGTTCAACAAAAAACAGCAATATCACCATTTTTACCAAGAACAAGAACAGAAAAAATTTACTTAAATTATTGTTTTGTTTTTATAAACACAAACAATAAAAATCAAACTTCAAAAAAATGCAACAAACAACAAAAAAACATAATTCACTTCGAAAAGAGAAGAGAAAAAATACCAGAAATTAGAGTTTTATTCAAACTGTATTTCAAATTAATGCAAACAAATATTGAAATTATTAACCAATACTATAAGAGAACGCTCAAGTTCCTCATTTTCTTCAAAACTAAAAAGGCCATAAATTTTTACCTGTAAAAGAAGAAAAGAAACGATGAAGAATTCGAAGCTGTTGTGGATGGAGAGCAAGGCTGTCACGTCGTCTGAAGGTTAAAGTCGAAAAGGAACTCGAAGCCCAACTATTTATAGTAGGATGTTGAAGTCACTGAGGATTGAAATGGAAAATTTGCAGAACAGTTGATTGGGAGAGAATTGAGAAAAACTGTTGAGGGAGGGATGAGAGACAAGTTGATTTAAATTGAAGAAGGGAACTCGAAGCCCAACTATTTATCGCCGGAGGTAGATGTCACGGGGGATTGAAGGGAGAAATTTTGCAGAACTGTCGGTTGGGAGAGAGTTGAGAGAAGCTGTCGAGAGAGAGGAGAGAGTGGTTGATTTGGATTGAAGAGGGGTGTGGGTTGGGTTGATTTGTATTTTTAAAAAGATTAGAAAATTTTGAAAATATTAATCTAGTCTACAATTAACTTAATCAAGTTTCCTAATGATGTTTGACCCTTTAAGTTGGTCAATGTCACCAATCCTTCATTCAAGACTTAAAAGACACCTTTTCTTCAATTTTCTCGAGTAACATGTATCATTTAAAAATTACGTAAAAGATATTATAAATTACGATGGTCAACAACTTAAAATATCTAAAGCATACTAAAAATATAATTATCTAAATTCTATTTATATCACATAAATTGAGATAAAAAAAATAACATACACCACGGCCTATCAACGTCTAGTCTATAATATAAGATGTAGAACAAAAAACCTAATAGCCAGCTGCTTCATTTTCTTTCTTTTTTCAACTTTCATTTTCTCATTTTTCCATTTGTAAAAGTAGTGCACATCCTATACCGAACGTGCCTTGTACTAATTAGAGTGATGTGAAAAAGAAATGGTACTAGCATATATCACAATCGCTCTTGATATCTAGAAAAATAAAATAGACAAACAATGTCAATAGTTCTTTAAGTTTTAGTCTGGACAATAATAGTTGGCATAGGGCGTGCTTGGGTAAGAAATATTTGTTGAAATTTCAACACATACACGGAGCCAATGCGCAACGGATAAATAAATAGAAACGTACCTTCAACTATTATTGTTGAAGTGTTGTGAAAAATTACCTTTGCCAAAACCTTAAAAAGAAAAGAGGGAAGAGACACCTAAGAATCTTTTAGCCTATGCCTATCAAAGGTATGCCAGACTGATGGAGTCACAGACGTATTTATAGGTAGACTAGGAACTCTTAGGCAAATAACTTTAATATTAGGGATTTTCATAGTTATTTATTGCCATCAAAGAAATACCATATATATACATAACTTGGAGGAAAAATAATTGACTGATTTAATACTTTACTTGGGAGACAAGGTAAATTTCTTACAAAAAATATGTGGGTCATTAATACATAATATTATACGTAATATTCTTACAATGTTTTTCTATTATTTGATGTTCGTTTAGTTACGACTTTTAAAACATAATTTTTTTAAAACAAAATAATTTTTTTAAAAGTAATTTTTTTTTACTTAATAAAAATTGAGAAAACAAGTGAAACTGATTCCTCCACTCTCAAAATCACCCATCCCACCACCACCCATCCCCTGCCCAACCTTTGCCCTTCCCCACCACAACATGAATTATCCTATCTCAACCTATTTTCATTGTTTTGTATTGAATATATATATAAATAATTTTAGGAAAATAGTTTTTACTAATGCATACCGAACACACTCATAATATATATTCATCACTCTATTTTTTAATTTTATTTTAGGCAAGTTCTTAACTTATCTATTTAAACGAGGGGAGTAAATCACGCACAAATCGTGGCATACCATATTCACTTTCAAATGAATCTCTGAAAATATCTAAAATCAACAAAGTAGAAGATCAACTTTTAAATTAGTCTTTCTTCTCCCATAATTCACAAACTGATCTTAAATTTTTATGTGATAGACTAGCTTTCCAGATGTATCATTATGATACATCTGAAACCAGATGTATCATTATGATACATCTGGAATCAGATGTATCACGATGATACATGTGGTGAAAATTATTCAATATCCATTCAAAATTCGATCTCACACAAAATAAATAGTTTGCATATGTCAAACATATGTTAAATATATCAAACATTTATAAATGAATCACTATCAATCATATCTATCACCAATATACTAACAACAAATGTATCACTCATATGTATCACCATTTATTGTACGAAAATTTATCGAGAAATTAACAACATTATATATGTATCAAGCGCAAAATATATGTATCAATGCCAAATTTATTATCTAATTCTACGGACCATTGTAGTGGTCATCATCATTGCCATGGTTCTGCTGAAAACTATGAGATGTTTTAGTTTCTACAGTATGAAGATTCTTCAAAAGGGTAAGAATGTTTGTCAACATGAAGCACATAGTAAAACTTTTAAAATTTTAAGGAAAAAAAAGATTATTAGAGATGAAAAAAATTGAATCAAATTATAAATTGCAAATGATAAGATATGATGGAATTTTTTAATTTAATTTTTTAAAAAATATTTAAGAGATTCTCTTCTAGTAATTACTCTCCTAAAATAAATGAAAATTTGTCACTTTCTTATTTAATATGTATCAAGAGGAAAAGGAAAAATACGGGATTTTATGAAATATTTTAAAAGATAAGAAATTTTATGTATTTAAATTTCTTAAATTTGTGTTGTTGTGTAATTTATCCATAAAATAATTGATGCTATAGGTAGTCGGTAGTCAATGACTACCTATCCATATAGAAAATAAATCTCATGTGCTACTTTTATCGTTTCATATTACTTGATTTTCATGTTAATAATAATTATTTATTTTATTTGTTTAATTTTAAAGAAAATAGCTAAAAGTTCGCCTAATCCATTACTCATTTGTTGATTACACACTTATTTTAAATGGGATCATTCCTCCCTAAACTATTTAAAATTAAAATTATTATATTTGAATAATTAAAACTTATATTTGAATAATTTAAAATCAAAATTATTATATTTGAATAATCAAAACTATTTACTATGACATCTCAGTTTTATCATTTTCATTAATATTGAGATCTTTAATTACTTAAAAGATAGGGAATAATGGTCAAATTTACTTCTCTACTTTGAAAATTTAGCTTAATATATCCTTCATCATTGTAACGTCCTAAAATCTCATTTCGAGACGTCACACGGTGTTTAAGGCTACAAGTAACCCTAAGCTAACCCTTTGAGCCTGTTACTACTTCTAACACTTACTTTTAAGATGGATAAAGCAAAACAATGGCACTGTCATAACCTATCTCAACTGAAATAACAAAAGAATACTGTCTGAATAGCAACATGCTGAAAAGTCTAAAACACCACTGATAGTCTAGTCTGACAAGCCTCTACCCCAACTGACTCATTCTCAACTAAAAAGAAATAACCCAACTACTATGAAGACTGAAATCAGGGAAAACAGGTCCTCGAACCATGAGGACTCACCAACTGTGGAGGCGTAGATCAAGGTACTCGGAGATCACTAGAGCTGCTGAGATTGAGCACCTGAACCTACATTATGAGATAATGTAGCACACAGACGTATATGTGGATCAGTACTTTGAGGATGTACTGAGTATATGAGGGTGTATGCGATACTTAAAATAATAATATCATTAATCTTTACAAAAATCATGTATGCTAATATGACTGACTCACACAGCTCGAAAAATCTCAAAATGCATATCTCGTAAATTATAAATAATGGAACACATAGTATAAATCTCATCTCAAGGAACATACTTTACTTCTGAAACTGATTACTTACTCTTACTAATATGGAAAACTACTTTCTTCTTGGGAAAATTTTACTTTAAGAAACTACTCTGAAAAATCTTGCTACTAGGGAGGTTTTCTTAACCGACATACACTATGCGAGCTACATGGAGTCCAACGTCTTGTCCTCCTAAGGAAGAAACCTCACGTTGGGGAGAGGCATCATACTTTTGCCAGGGAGTATAACCTCAACTCAGTGATCACTATCTCAGCCTCGGGCCCATAAATCTCAATCCTACGGTGGCACATAGTTTTGGGGTATGAAACTAGTAACTTACCCAACTCGGTGCTAAATACTACTCCCTTTAGTTATCTAAGCTCATCTCATGGAAATTCACTTTAAAATAATCTCGGGGTTCATAAAGAACCCAACTATAAAATCTGTAATCTCATTTAGGAAAGTGGATTTCAAAGCTACTATGACTGTTAAGGTCAAAACTTTCTCAATAATCTCAAAATACTCAAATCATGGGTACTTATAGCACAAAAGTTCTTAAAATTACATTCTCAAATAGGGCTTAGTGACCCATATATCAATCTCATGTTAAGACGTATCAAAATCCATTCTTGATATCATAAACATTCATAAATCATACAGAAAACTGGAAATTTTCAGCAATATGCATCATAATCTCAACATACTCATGTACTTCAATTTCTAAAACATTGAAACTATCATAATCTCAAGAAATAAAACATAGGGTATAACCCATACTTTAGTTTCATAAGAAAACATGTAAAACCATATATCTTTGTAATTAAAATAACTTTTGGGCACAAGGACGAAAGGAGTGTCCTTGTTCAAACCCCACATACCTTAGATTATGACTTGTAGATGAACAAACTTGCTTAAGGCTCTTTTTTGTACTCTTGAGTGAGGTTCTTGAAGCTTTTGACTTGGGAACCTTGAATCTTAACTTATTTTGTAGAAACTATGGTGAAATCTTAAGGTTCTTGGAGAAAGATTTGGATTTACTCTTGAGGGTTAATCTTGAGAGAAAACCCTAGTTCTTGATGCTTTGGATGATTCTGAAGTTCTATGATTCATTTTGATATATCTAGGTGTTAAAATGGGTGGAAAAAGACTAAAAAACCCTTTTTAAAAATGACTTTAAAATGCTGAACGAGATCTGTGATGGTCGGAGTGACGGTCTGTCGCTAGTTCGACGGCCCATCGGATCGTCCATCGCACGTTGGTCAGAAAAAAGCCACACTACCTCGTTGCGATGGTATTAATGATAGCCCCTCACTAGCTTGACGGTCCGTCATCCTGGCTGTCGTACTTAGGCCAAAAGAGGGAGTCACTGCCTTGGTAGCGATGGCTTGGGCGACGGTCCGTCGCAAGCTCAATAGTCTGTCGGTCTGACCGTCGCACTTGGCCAGTGGATGGGTTTATGGCCTTGGTTGCAACGGATCGAGCGATGGTCCATCGAAAGCTCGACAGTCCGTCAATCTGTCCGTCGCACCTGGGCGGCTTTGACAGCTCTCAGTAAAATGGCCATAACTTCTCACTCTGATATCGGATTTTGACGAAATTGGTATCGTTGAAAAGCTAATTTATTTTTTCACATGATAAAAAGTCAAAATTAGAAAAACTCTATCTGATTTAAACACTACTCACTTTGGAAGTCATTTCTAAATCTTTTAGAGACAAAAAAAGGCTTCACTTGACATGCTCTAAAGGCTTAGACTACGAGGAAACTTTACGGGTTCTTACAATCATATTTAAATTTATCTTCGATGCCATATTTTGAGGTCAAATTTACTCCTCTACTTTGAAAAATTGGCTAAATATACTCTTCGTCATACTTTGGTGTCAAATTTATCCCTGATTTCATACTTTAGCGTCAAATTTATCCTTGTTGTTAAGAAAAATTTCACATGTACCCTTTATTTAATAAAAAGCTCAAATTAGCATTAAATGCCTCATTTTTTAAAAATAAAACATGTTCTGATTAATTCGCCCAATCCAACTCGTCCCCCTTCCCCTTCCCCCGCCCCCGTTATGTTGATCAAATTTCCTAACGAGATTAAATTACTGAATATTTATCAGTGCATAACTCATAAAAATTGGATATGTGTCAGTGCAAACATAAAAAATATAACCTTCCCTCAATTTATGGATCGACACCTATGCAGACCCAAACAAATATAACCCTCCATCTGTTTATGGATCTGAATTAGTACAGAACTTATGAAAAGTGACATTTAGCGGTCAAATATAGCAGATTAGGTCCACTAAATTTTTTAATGGATGATTGAGTTAATATGTCTCCCTATGTGCCAATTGTGACATCTTTTCATTCTTATGTATTTATATTCAATTTGAATCTACATAATTTTTTCATCATGTCATTTGCTCCAAAAACTTATCCACTAATTCTAGATACTAGATGCACATAAAATTACATATCAAATCTTGAAATTTGGACATAACTGAAACAGGAACAAAGTTTATATTAAATATTTTCTCTAGTTTCAAGATTTTGCATTATCCTATTTCATTTTACTTTTTGTTCATTAGTGTCTCACCTCTTTTTTGCCTAAAGATCGAAAGATTTTTCAATTAAAGTGATGATTTTGAATAAGGATTAGTTGATTTACAGAGTCGCTACTTGAAATTGAGTTATGGTGTTTCAAGTCACCTTTTTGAATCCATAATCAAAACATAATGACTCTTTATTGATCTGCGAAAACAGAAGACCGGGTAGGTATGAGGCACCCCTCGAGTTCCGTGGTTCTAGCATAGTTGCTTTTATCAACTTATACTTAACTAAAACTATTTTGATAAGTTATGTTGTTGGCCTTGATTCACTCACTTTTAATATCTAATAGCTATCTATAACTCTTGTATTAAGCTAGTAAAAATCAATTTTAGGACGATCTTTGTCAAGGTACATTATTGCATCCTTGAATTATTTTTAAATTTTTAAGAAAGATGCGTACACCATATTCTTAATCGAGACAAATATATTAAACGTGCCTAAAGTGTGTCTAGCGTTAAAGACATTTGTTTCGTCTCTTGTAAACTAGAGACAATTTTATCTTATCCATTTTTATTCTTTTCACTTTTTATTTTGCAACGAGTTTTGGATTATTTCGCAACTCGTCTCCCTCCCTCCCAAATGATTTTTCCCTCTCTTTTCTTTTCCTTTATGCGATGGGATTTAGAATAAATCCGCATCCCATCTCACTCCCTTACAAATATGAATTTTTTTCTTTTAATCATCACGATGAGTCTCGAATACAATTACGTAACAAATCACTTTGAACTAATTGCTTATACACAGTGAAGAACTTATAGAATCAGTGGCTTACTTATTGATTAAAAATAACATCAATCCAAACTTTTCGTTCTAGGACAATTCAAGCAACCAAAACCAATTTAGAAATAAATGAACAAGTCTAACTCAAGACTAATTTTTTTGTCAAACTTATTCATTATTAAAGTCAATTTGAGAAACCATTTTTTACAATATGAGAGCAATTTAATTGGAAATATCAACAATCATCTTGTATAATTTTCCCATTATGATAGTAATTTTTCACATCTCATCAAAAGCAACAACTAAAATGATGGTTTTTATATTATAAATTCACCATCTATTTTAATTAATTTTCTGTTTAAGCAAATTAATCAGAGAATACTGAACATTTAGAGAAAACGTTAGATATTAAAAGAACTAAATTTAGAGAAAATGTTAGATATTAAAAGAATTAAATTTGAAACCAAGTAAAGAAAATTATTTCTCAAAACTTCTTCTTAAAATGATGATCACGGATGAGAAATACTTCATCAAATAAATCAACTTAAACATTTATCTAAAAAAAATGAGGCGGAAAATAAACATATCATATTTATGCGACAAAATTAATGCCAACGTTACAAGGATCAACTGAAATTTTGAATTAAAAATGGGCTTTTGACAAAGTTAAATAAACAACCAACGTCGTTAGGTTAATCCTAAAGAAAATGCAGTATTTGAAGTTGACTTCAAGTTTGGTGATACCCATTAGATCAAATGAAAACCTTCTGGTAACAACAAGAGATATCTCGAGTATAATAATGATCAACTATGAACCCAAAAACTATACATGATTTGAATGTCTTAGAGGAAAATTTTTAACGAACATAACAAACAATTATCCCGCCATAAACTTGAATCTACAGATAAAATTCTCCCCGTTCACTCTCTATTTTTGTAATCTTTGTTGTTCGTGACTTTGTATTTTTTTTTTTATGTTTTTTGTCTCCTTCTTCTCCTATCTTTTAACTTCTCCTTTTGTGTGTGCATGTGTATGATTACTGCATAAATAATGTATTCTTAATCATTTTTTATTTATTTTTTCTTTTGCATACATGCATGCATGGATCTAAAGTTCTAGTTTATAACACGACTACACTAATCGTATGTCAACTGAGTGTAATGTTACATTTTTTAACTCTAATCATCCTGACAATTATCTCATTTAAAATTCAACTAATCTAATTAACTTCATTTCAAAACGACAAACAACTTATAAATGAAGACATAGAGCAATTTACATAGAAATAATAAACTATACACACTAAATAATATAACAAGTCATTGGAACAAATTCATTCATTCTTTGATTCCAAAAAATTATGAATAAAGGAACCGAAGAAGAACCTGTGTGGTAATATAACTGACGTAGAAACAAAAACGCCTTCACCGGAAACTCGAACGGTAACCCAAACTCAAACTTCAACAATGCTCTTTGTGTTTTACTGTACGTTTTCTCTCTTTTCACTCTTTTTTTTTCTAATCTCCTATTCTTTTTCTCTTAGTTCTTGTTTTCTTCCTTTCTTCTCACTGTTTTTCTTTAGCTTTTGTTTAAGTTTTTTGGTTAGTATATCCGTCCTCCTTTTCTGTGTTGTGTGGGTATATATATATATATATATATATATGTTGGGTAAGTTGAGGGAGTTTGCTGAAAACAAGGGATTATGGAAGAGGTTGAGGGAATGTGGGAAAGAGTGGGATTGTGGGAGAGGTTGAGGGAATGTGGAAAAGAGTGGTTTTATTAGGATAAGATTTTTTTTTAATTTAAAAAATATATAAAATAAATAATCATAAAATTTTAAATAAATAAATAAATAAAATATTAACTAATTAATTTTTATACTTAAGATAATATAAGAAAAATTTATAACTATCCTAAAATAAAATATAATTAAGAAAAAAAATTAAAATTGTAACTTTTTTTTATTAAAATCTAAGCTAAAAGAAAACATATTTTTAAAAATATTTTTATTATTAAAATAAAAATAAAAATAAAACATATCCTAAAATGCTACTCTATTTTTAAACAAAATCTTTTTCACAATTTTCAAATAAAACCTACTAAAAATAAAAATAAAAGCTGAAAAAAATATATTAGAAAAAATATAATTTTTGATGCTAAAAATATACGTAAAATTTAGGGGAAGGTCAAAATTACGTGTCTACAATTAGTAAATAACCTACCAGCGTTGCATGTTGAAAGAGAAGTATATTTGTTCTTTAGGAAAATTCAACCAATAGAACTGAGGGAGGGGTATATTTATTTATGTATTTTTTATGGGTTCGATCTGGCGGGTTAGATTTGGTTATGTTTTATTTTAAAAAATGAGTCATTTAACATTGAAGAGTACATATGAAAAGTTTCTTAACAACCAGAGTAAGTTTGTAAAAAGGTTTTCACTCAATTATGTTCAGAGAGGGCTTTTGCCTCAATATATACAAAATGCTATACATGGTATAGTTGAACACGAACTCTCTAAGAGATAAACTATACAATTCTAATCAAATATAAATACATAATATGTGACTATTATGGTGTCCTAATATGCCCCCGCAAGCTGAGCAGTGGCTGGGCAACTGCAAGCTTGGAACGCAGGAGATGAAACCGACGGGAAGGAAGGCTCTTGGTGAAGATGTCTGCTAACTGATCCAAGGAACTGATGTAGCGAAAGTTCAAGTCCTTTGTGTCCACTTTCTCTAGAACAAAAGGAAAATCTAACTCAATATGTTTGGTTCAGGCACGAAAAATATGATTGGCAGTAAGGTAGGTAGCGGATAGATTATCACACCATAGTATGGGAGCTTAGGGAAGAGAGACACACAACTTTTGAAGAAGATGTTGCAGCCAGGTAACTTCGGAAGTAGCCGCAGCTAAGGCCCTATATTCAGCTTCGATACTAGATCGTGCAACCACTCGCTGCTTCTTTAAGCTCCATGACACTAAATTGGGTCCAAGAAATAGACAATAACCATTGGTAGACCGCCGATCATCTGGGCAACCAGCCTAGTCGGCATCTGTAAAGGCCTGAAGTGGTAGGTAGCTAGCGAAACGCAAATGCAAGCTGAGGTTTATAGTTGCCTTTAAATAGCGTAACAAGCATTTCATAGCAGTGAAATGAGACTCCATAGGATTATGCATGAATTGACATAATTTGTTAACAGTGAATGACACATCTGGATGTGTGATGGTTATATATTAAAGAGCTCCTATCAAGCTGCGATACAATGATGGATCCGAAAACGGCGAACTCCCATGTTGAGATAATTGAAGTCCTGTAGCCATAGGTGTACCAATTGTCTTTGTACCATCCATATTGGCACGAGCAAGGAGTTCACATATGTATTGTGATTAAGTAAAGTTCAATCCAGTGGGCTGATAATAGACCTCAACACCAAGAAAGTAGTGTAGCTTACCAAGATTTTTTTACAACAAAGGCATTAGATAATTGAAGAACAAGGCTTGCAATAAACTCATTAGAGCTTCCTGTAATAATAAGATCATATACATACACTAAGATAATAGTAATATGGCCGTTAAAATTGCGTATAAACAAAGACGTATCAGATTTGGAAGGTACAAAATTGAGTTCAAGCAATTTTGAGCTAAGCTTCTCAAACCATGCCCGAGGTGCTTGTTTAAGGTCATAAAGGGCTTTGTGAATCTTGCACACATGGTTGGGATATCTTGGATCAGTAAATCCAGGGGGTTGAGACATGTATACTTCTTCATGTAATTGCCCGTGAAGAAATGCATTTTTGACGTCGAGTTGCCGTAAAGACCACCCTTTGGACAGAGCTAAAGACAAAACAACTCGGATCGTTGTAGGATTTACCACGGGACTGAATGTTTCATGATAGTCCAATCCAGCCTCTTGGCTAAATCCCTTTGCTACTAAATGAGCCTTGTAACACTCAATGGAGCCACTAGGATTGAGTTTTAACTTAAAAATCCATTTGCATACCATAACATTCTTTGTCGTGAAGGATGGAACAAGGGCCCAAGTACAATTTTGCAAGAGGGCGTTGTACTCTTCTTTCATAGCATTTTGCCATTTTGGATCCTTGTTGGCTTGGGTAAAACAGGTAGGTTCAGGTAGAAGGGTAGATAGAGGCAAAGGATATTTTGTGGTAATGTGAGATTGGGGAAGTTGTGATTTGTTTTTACTCCTGATGACCATAGGATGAGGTACAAAGGATGTGGTCCGAGCAGCCAGTGGTTGAGAATTAGGAGCAACGGTAGGTGTATCAATAGGTACTGGAAGATCAATAGTAGGTTAATAGCAGGGATAGAAGATGGAGACAAATCGGATAGGACCAAAAAACACACCGGTGAGCTTGACGATGGACTTGGAGAAGAAGGATTTGACGAGTTTAACGATGGAATTGGCGAGACAACATCTGCTATGGAACTATTATTGGCAGAAGTGATAGGAAAAGTGGAATTACAAGGAGCAATGATGGGTAATAAGGTTATGATAGTAGAGTCAGAAGTCGGTGCTCTATTTGAAGTCAAAGATAAACTAACAAAAGGAATTGTAACTCATCAAAAACCACATGCCGAGAGATATATATTCGGCCACTAGGGACATGTAAACACTGATATCCTTTATGATTTCCACTATACCCCAAGAAAATACACTTTAAGGATCGGAAGGATAGTTTGTGAGAATTATAGGGACGAAGGAATGGGGAACACACGCAGCCAAAAGTTTTCAGAAAATGGTAATCAGAAATTTGTTTGAACAACTTCTCATAAGGTGAAACATTGTTGAGCGAGGTTGTTGGGATACAATTTATAGTGTAAATGGCAGTAGTAAAAGCATGATCCCAAAAGGTGAGAGAAAGGGACGCATGTGCGAGAAGTGTTAAACCCATTTCAATAATATGACGATGTTTTCTTTTGGCAGTACCATTTTGTTCATAGGTGTGGGGACAAGATGAGTGATGAACGATCCCCTCATGAGCAAAAAAGTTGGATAATTTCCTATATTCACCACCCTAATCAGATTGAACCACTTTTATATGGTGCTCAAAGAACTTCTCGACTTGAGTTTTAAACCATAAAAATATTGTATAAACTTTATTTTTGGAACTCATAGGAAATAGCCATGTAAATTTGCTAAAGTCATCAATAAAAGAAACATAATAATGGTATTTATTACTAGCCAATTGTAGAGAAGGACCCCATATATCGCTGTGGATCAAATCAAGGGGAAAACTAGCACTAGAACTAGAATTAGAAAATGACAATTTGTAACTCTTGCCATATTGGCTAGAAGAACAAACACTAGACTGAGGACTCGATTTGACCGGTAAAGAAAGACTCCTAATAATACTATTGATTGCTCGTAGAGACGAGTGACCTAAACGACTATGCCATAGATCAAAAGATGACTTAGAGACATAGAAAGCCTATTATTTATTTGAGGAAGAAGGCTGGTTAGGTAACTGGGTTGTAAGGAGATAATAAAGGCCATGCTCAAGAGTCCCGCACGGTAGTACTTTCCCCGTTGCCCGATCCTTCACAAGACAAAAACGAGGGTGAAACTCAAATATAACATCATTATCAGAAGTGAACTTTGCTACACTAAGCAAATTCTTGGTAATTTTAGGCACCAATAATACATTAGATAAATGTAAAGGTCAACTAACTGTAGGTAAGATAGCATTACCAAAGTGAGAAATTGTCAAACCTGTGCCATTACCAATATGAATTTGATCATTTCCCATATACTCTCCTTGTACTGCCATATTCTGCATATCGTTAGTTAAATGATGAGTAGCCCCAGAATTCAGATACCAATTTAAGTCTCCAATCATAGAAGGCTGTGTAATGAGAGCAGCCATGTGCGATTTGGAAGGAGCTTGATAGGCATGGTCAAAATGATGGTAGCAAACTAAGGTGGCGTGACCAAATTTATGGAAAACTTGACATTGATTTTGGTTGGATGAGTTGGCATTACGACCTCGACCTTGTCCTCGTCCTCGTCCAGATCTGCCATCGTAAGCCTGATTGTTATTGACATTAGTAGACTGCTTAAAGGAGTTATCATTCTTAGTATTGTTGGATTGTCTACTAAACAAGTTGGCTTGGCTTAATCCTTGTTTTGTATTTGTCATTTGCTCCAAATGATACTCTTGACTTAAAAGCAAGCCATGAAGATAGGCTAATGAAATTAACTCAGCCCTTGTAGTGACTGAGACAACTACAACATCATATTCTTGTCCAAGTCCTCCAAGAATATATAAGAAAAGATCATCATCAGTGACCAGGTGTGCCATAACCATGAGATTGTTGGCATAAGTCTTCATTTTTTGAAGATATTCTACCATGGATGAGTTTTCTTTCTTTGTGGTTTGTAATTGCAACCTTAGTTGCATTATCCTAGCCTTGGATTGCGATGCAAACATCATCTCAAGTGCTTGCCAAACCACCTGAGATGTTGTACAACCGACTACTTGGGCTAAAATCCCTTTAGTGAGGGTTGAGAGAATCCAACTCAATAAAAGTTGGTCTTGTTTGATCCATAAACTGTACGCTGGGTTGATAACCCCGTCAGTTGAGGTTGCTTCAGATGAGCTATTTGGAGTGAACTTTGGAGGGCACTTGTGCGTACCATCCACATATCCCTCGAGTTCGTTATCCCTTAGAACTGGGAGAATTTATGATTTCCGCACAATATAGTTATGATGTCTAATTTGAGAAGATGAGACTAATTAACGTTGGTTATGAGCTACGAAAAATTCTGGGAAAGGGTTTGTAAGGTGATACTGGTAATTGAGGGAAGTTCCAATGTGGGATGTGAGTCTTCACAAGGCTTTGATACTATGAAAAGGTTTTCACTCAATTATGTTTAGAGAGGGCTTTTGCCTCAATATATACAAGATGCTGTACATGGTATAGTTGAACACAAACTCTCTAAGAGATAAACTGTACAATTCTAATCAAATATAAATACATATTATGTGACAATTATGGTATCCTAACAGTTTGGCCCCAATGGATGACATCGAGGGTAAATTTAACTCCAAAGTATGACGAAAGGTTTATTTAGCCAATGCTCTAAAATAGAGGAGTAAGTTTGGCCCCAAAGTTTGATAGAAAGGGTAAATTTGATCTCAAATTATGAAAAATGATATATCAAGCTAATTTTCTTAAGTAGAGGGATAAATTTGACCAATTTCCCTAAATTTTATTATAATCCTTAATTTTGAAACTTAAAGTTTTAAAAAAATTGTTAAAAAAAGTAAGAAACTTTGCCATATCTTGATAGAGAATTGTTTGTAATCTCTAAAGAATAAACAGACAACAAATCTTGAAAGATGATAATCTTCACTGCTCAAACCTTAAATTCACAGTTGTTATTCTTTATTTTCTATCAACAAAAAGATGATGAAATTGAACAAGAAGAGCAAGTTGAGTATTTTTATCTAATAACTTGGCACTTTGTTAAATTTCATTAAATTTATGTGTTTGTTTGAGGTTGTGATAGGTTCATGGATAATAACTTACACTTTGTTGGGATGGTGGTTTGCCATGATTTCATAATGTACGGTATAATATAATACAATACTGAAGGGTTAGGGTGGTTGCTCTTTAGCTCAAGGAACTGTTCTCAGATGCACTCACGCAACAAAAACTAAGAGATAAATAAAGTAAGAGGTGCAGAAGTACAAAAAAGTAAAGACACGTGATTTTGACATGGAAACTCCTTGGTCAAGGGAGAAAAACCACGACCTACCTCTAGAATTTTTAAGCTCCACTATATTCAAGCAATCTTTTGAATACAGACTCCAAGGATTAGCTTCCTAATCCTTTGTTTCCTAGCAATAACTCTATTATAAGGAAACCCAAGCAGTAACTTTATTGCTTTCACCTCCAGCTAACTTTAATTGGGCTTCTCAAACTAACTCTAGCTTAGACAATCACCTAACTCTAGATGATTACAAAGAGACAGTCACTCCACAACACCTACTACAATTATAAGCTAACATAGCCAGAATTTTAAGAATAATATTACAAAGACTCAATTGCAAGAAAGAAATAAAAATACAACTCTATGAGCAATCCATTTTTTGTTACAGTTCCAGCCTTTGATTACAGCGCTGCAGCACTTCAGAAAGACCTTTAATTGTGAGAGTATGGAAGTTTTGGTTTTGTTATTGAGGAAGATGAGAATTATATGTTGTGAACCAAGAAAACCTAGGAGCAATCTCATTGGTTGAGCAAAAAGGTGACAACTACTTTTTACCAACTTTCGTACAATGTGTCAGCTAGATTGTTGACTGTGACTGATGAGTGGTACTCATTGACATTCAAATTCGTGCACACTACTATAGTTAAATTGTGTAAATAAGGCAAATTTTCCATTCGAATGCAATAATTCTCATGATTTGCAGGTTTACAGGTAATTGGAAGAAAACAAATAAAGTAAGTTGAAAAGAGAACAAAAAGGCAAAGTTAGTGAAAAAGCTGAAAAATCTGGAGTAGGGATTGACCCTCAGTTACCGCGATCTTGGTCTGAGGGTCTCGATCGCGAACAGTCAAGACCCATCCAAAGTTTTGCGATCGCGACAGGATCACCGTGATTGCGAGAGTCGCGATTGTGATTAGGCAATGGCGATCGCGATGGCACGGCCAAATGACCAGGGGAAGTTTCGTAATTTTAAGCAGCTGAACCCAATTCTCAAAAGGGAAAAAACCTTACACTTTTGAGGCATCTTCTAAGGAGAATTCAATTTTTTTATTGAGAGAAACCCTACCACTTTGGAAAAGACAATTGTTGGTAAATTTTCCAAAAGATTTTTAGTTAAAATTTGGAATTGGATTTGTTATTATTCTTGCTTTGCATCAATAGAGGCATTGGATGCTAACTTGGGTATGTTTCCTTTCTCAATTTTCATTAGTATCTAAATATTTATCTTGGGTTTATGTTTAAATATGATGCTAATGTGTATGGGTATCGATTATTAGTTTCTATTCTTAGTTAACGATGTTGGGTTTCATTAATACTGGATTGTTGAATTGGAAGTTGTGGGTGAAAGTCCCAATTTTATTAGATCTCACATCATCCTTGAAAGAGGAATGTGGGTGATACGTATTAGTAAACAATAAAGTAGATTATAGCTTAGCCCTTAACGTTGCCTTAGAAATAAGGATGACTTGTGGGTTTGCTATGTCTTGGGCATCATCCTAGAAATAGGGATGCCAAATTGAGATTTTGGGTTGATTATTTTGACACACCCATGAGGTATTCGAAAGAATCCATGAGTGAAATTTTGGTATTTTGTTAAAAGACTAACACCATAACGTCTAACCTAGCCTGCCCATATATTCATTAACTAAAATTAGAATTTCACTCTCATGCACCCATACACCAATTGCTTGTAAGAAAGCATAACCCCAAAACTCTTATCTCCTTGGATTTTAATCTACAATTCTTTCTCTCATTTAGTATTACAAGTTAATTTTGTTCAAACAACTTTTAAATCACACCCCACAATTTAATTTATATCTAGCTTTAAGTTTACATTTTGGGTCAATACTTAGTGACGTTCAATATCCATATGAATTGAAGATTAAGTTACACTCCTAGTGGATTTGACCACAACATAAGTTGGGTTATTATATTGACAATGATCTCCTTGCCCTAAAATAATGGAGTAAGTTGAGCGTTATAAAAAATAACGCCATTGCTGGGGAGTGAAACTTCGTTTTTCGCTTGTGTGGTGTTGATAGTAACTTGAGGTTTACCCATAGTATTTTTTATTTACGCCATTTGATGATTTTGTTTCTTTTATATGTGAGTTCAATAGTGTTCACGACACAATGAGTGAATATGAAATCAATGCCGGGACCTTTGATAGGCTCCTTGATGATGAGAATCATCTTCATGATGCTGGGCATGTGAGTGCCATCCACATTAATCCTAATGAAGGAAGCAAAGTGTTCTATGTGAAAGGTCTCTTTGAGGGTCAATATTATGAAGACCCAAATTTGCACTTGAAGAATTTGTGGAAGTGTGTGCCCCATTTGACATTTCCCATATCTCACATGAGTTCGTACGGCTATACCTCTTTTCATTCTATCTAACAGGTGAGGCGGTATTGTGGTTAAGGTCTCTACCCGCCAGGTCCATTACATCATGGATCGAACTTATCGATGCTTTCTTAGATCGATATTTTGCACTATCAAAGATATTGCAATTATGAGACAAAATAACAAATTTTCATCAAATAAATGGGGAGCCTCTATATAAAGTGTGGGAGAGATTTAATGAAAAACTTTTGCAATGCCCTTACCATAAAGTGCCGAATAAGATGCTTCTCCAAATATTTTATAAGGCGTTGGACCAACTAAATAAGATCGTGGTCGACAATGCGGACAGTGGGTCACTTGTGAGGTTGTCATATGGAGTGGCTTCAAATTTACTTGAGCAAGTCACAAAGAAAAATAGGGGGTGGCACACTTGGGATACTGAGGTAACTAAAGGGTCCCCTACCACCTCTTATGTGGATAAAGGTAAAAGGAAGAAATATGAAAAGGGGGAAGAAAATATGACTAAGATGATGACTAAATTGGAACTCCTTGCAAAGTATGTGATGGGTGCACCCACAAAAATGGTCAATGCCGTGGCATCCAAAAGATATGATGAAGATGAGGCAAAATCCCTTAATTAAGAGAAAAGATACTTGGCAAACTATCCGAGGGGTTCCCGCTCGGCCTACCAAAGGTGAAACACCTTAAATTTTGGCCCTTGAAAATTTCTTGATCTTTGAGCTCACTGCCTGGGTTATGGTTTGACACCACAAGTCGTATGATGTCTTGATGGGTCAGGTGACTCTAGTCGTAAGGTGTCCAGTGAATGGTGTTGGAGTTTCGGTCCTGGTTACGACTTAGGGACACGAGTCATAAGGACTCGTAATGAGTCATTATGAGAAGTTGTAATTAAATTGTATAAGTTTGTGGCTTGATTTTTCTACGAGTACGAGTGTCTCACTAAGAGCCGTAAGGATATATAATGAGTCATTAGGTGAAATCGTAGGATGTCCAGTGTCTAACCCATTTGAGTTCTGTGTTGCCTACGACTGGACCCTACGAGTCGTAAGGTCTGGTTGCCAGTAGTATGGTTGAGTCATTAGGTCAACAGTGTGTGGGGGTCTTGGTCACTATCTTGAATATGACTCGTGGTCACGAGTCGTAAGGGGGGTTACTAGTCAATGGTTGACTCATAGTCAAAGGCGATATTTTTTCCAACTTTTAAGTTAAGGGCGTTTTGGACATTTTCCCTTTTGCCCAACATGAAGCCCACGTCTTATAGCCTCCTTAGGTTATACTCAACTTTCATAAACACATCAAATAGACTCTCAAACACTCTCAAAATCCTCAAGGTCTTTAGCACTTAGGGTTTTCAAGAGATTAACTAACCGAGGCTTCCAAAGATGATTTCTCTCCATACTTCTTGGTGTTTAAGGTATGTTACTCTTTCCTTATTTTCAATTTTGTAAAAGCATGTGATTTCGAATATTATTCATGAAATATTGAAGTTGGGTTTTGAACTATGGGTTGATGGTTTTTAATATAAATTATTTAAATGTTTCTTTCATGATATTTATGAAATTATTGTACTTAAATTGATGGTTGATAAATGCATTGGGGTACATGGGAATGATAGATGGAAATAGGGCTACAATGGAATCCCCAAATTGATTGATTTGGTATGGAAATTGGTAATAAACTCAACCCACTTGTATAATTGATTTTTGTTTATGCATTATCTCTTGGCTTGGCTTGTCTCTTGAAACTAATGCATAGTATAAATGGTTAAGAATGGTTTCAAAAACATTATGGGGCACAATGGAATTCCTTAAGTGAATAATTTATAAAACCCTTATGGGGTACATAGGAATCCCCCAATTGATTTTAATAATTGAGTTTATGGGGTATATGTTGGCTAGTGATATTGCTTGCAAGCTATAGTCGGTATGACGATACCACTTAATAAATGCCTTAATAATTGACTCCTGGTATTAGTGGTCTGGTTATGTGTTAAAGGTTTAATTAGGCAATAATGGGGGTTGTGATAGCTAGCCGTGAAAGTGTGAGTTCGAAGGACAGACATTAGAAACTCATGTTTGCCAATATGAGTGTTGATCTTGATGACCGTGTGCTTGTGGGGTACAAGGAAATCCCTAATACTATACATGTATATATTTATCTTTGAGGGAGAAGGGTACTAGGAAATCTCTAGCCATTTATGATATATTGGTTCGTGCGGCTAACGCACACTTGGGCCTGTTCAGGGGGTAGCACTGGACCCATATGGCCTGTGGGTCGATTTATGATGGTAAATCTACATAACCTAGGTTTTGGTTTTAAAGTGCATGGTAAATCTTGTTCTCTTTTCTGGCGTGGTATATATATATATATATATATATATATTTGCATATGGTTATGTGCATTGATTTGACTTGGTTTTGGATTGGTGGCATTACTTTATATTTATCCTTGAGTTACATGCTAGCTTCACCCGGATAATCATCTTCGGATGCTGTATCCCCACGTGATGCAGGAACCAACCACACTTCTACTTCTCCTGCTCAGTGACTAGGTGATTCAGGGACAATTTTGAGTCAAACTGAAGTGGTGAGCTTCCATACTTTGAAAACCCTCTTTTCATGCTATGGATTTCTTTATGTCTTTTCTATTTCTTTGGTCTTGGGTTTGGCTATGGTCAGGGGGGGTGTCCTGACTGGATATTCTTTGATTTTAATTAGAGTCTTTGTCTAACTATTATGGGCATGGGTAGCATTGGTATTAGTATTGGTATTGGCATTGGGATTGGTATTAGTTGGTCGTTTGGTTGTGGATGTTTGATTTTGGTTATAGACTTATTATAATGTCTTTAAATTAATGTTATCTTATCTTATTATATGTTCAAAATTCATCCGACATGAGGTGAAGAGTGATCAATGGTTTGGTTATTGGGGGTGGTCTCCGATTTTGGTTGGACCCGAGATATTCGACACGGCTAGACCCTGGTTCGGCTCGTGTCGAAAGGCATAATGGGAACCAATGTTGAAACGATCATGATAGAGAAAAGGTATGGTATGATAGAGATTAAGATTGTTATTGGAGGGACATATAAAGGGAGTATGATAGATATGTGCCCCCATGACCAAGTAAGAGCAAGGAGTCAAATCCCGTGGATTTTGAAAAGTTAAAAACTGAGGATGTGCTTGCTAGAATCTTTATGAGAGTAGAAGGGACAGACAAGATGATCCAAGAATTAAAAAGAGACTTTTCTCAAATCAACTAAACGGTTGTATCGCACTCTGCCTCAATGAAGCAAGACCCAAATTGGCCAAATTTCAACCACACTTAATGCTAGGCTAAAAGGTGGCCTCCCAAGTGATACGATGGAAATCCTAAAAACGACGCTCATGTCTTAGCAATTGTCACCCAAAGCGGTAAAGAACTTGGTGAACCAGAGGTTGAGGTCAAAGAAAAGTCTCTTGATGATCAAATGAACACAAATAAGAAGCATGTGTGTAACTTAAATGAGGAGGCACCAAAGTCTCAAGAAGAGGATGACGAAGAACAAATGATAATTGAAGAGATGGTTGATGAGGAGGGAACTCCTAAGATAGTTGAGGGTGATGAACCACAACATGATCCATTGCCTACCATGAGAGTTACCCCTCCATTCCCTCATAGACTCAAGATAAAAGAAAAGAATGTAAGATTCAAGAGGTTCTTTGCTAAGCTTAGCAATCTTTCAATTAATTTCCCATTGCTAGGCCGTTCAAGATATTCCGGGGTATGCTAAATTAATGAAGAAGTTGATGTCAATGAAACTTCTTGTTGATAGTGAAACCACTGATGTGACTCATGGGTGTACCGCTATCATGACTAGTGCTATGGCGGAAAAGTCAGAGGTACCCAGGGCATTCATAATCCCTTGCACTATTGGGACACATAAATTTAAGAAAACATTGTGTAACCTTGGTGCAAGCATAAATTTGATTTCTTATGCGATATATCAAAGATTTGGTTTTGTAGACACATGATTTTTGACCCTCCCCAAGTTTTAACCTATTTTTCGGTATTAAATATTTATGTTTTTGTCTGATATTTGTTTTAGTTCTTATTTTATTTTTTTATAAGTTTTAGATGAAAATAAATAAAGTTTTATTTTTTGGATATTTCTATTTTTATTTTTTAAAAATAATACGAAAAAAGAAGAAAATTTTCAAAAAAAATAAAATAAATTTCTCTTTTTTATTTTAATAAATAAGCTAGCAATTTAAGCATTACCTTAATTATATTTATTTTTTACTATTTGTAAACTTTGATTGCATTTTCTTAAATATAAAAATTAATTAGTTAATATTATTTTATTATTATTATTATTATTATTATTATTCTATTTTTATATATATTTTAATTAAAAAAAGATATTATCCTAACTCAACTACCCTCCCACTTTTCAGCAGATAACTCTCTCAACCCCCTCCCATAATATACGTACATCAAATAACTGGCATCAGACATCAATAGAGACTATCAAAAAAGACAGACAGAGAGGAAAAATGTAATACCACACAAAATTTCTAAGCTTAATTTAGTCCTTTATACTTGTCAAGGAGCCCCAGACTTAGAAAATTCTAGCTAAGTTTTGACTTAGTTTATTTTTATCATTTGAAAGTTGGCAATCTCATTTCGCGACCTTAATGTCTTTTAATGGTCTACATTTTTGTTAATTCATGATCAGGAAGGACAATAGGTGTTTCCGGACAAGTTTCAGATTTTTCGAACCTCGTTTAGACCATGTTTGGAAGTTCTAAACAGTGGACCAATGCGATCTTAGCGCGCCGCGCCGCGTCGTCTATCGCGTTGGTTAATATTGTTCCAGGTTGCCAGTCAAAAGTACTAAGTCATGGCACGATCATGGTGCGATGCATCGAGTATCGCATCGATGGCATCGATGCGCCGCGTCGCCAAACACGTTAGTGCCCAGTTTTAGTCATTAAATGACCGCATCCTTAAGGGTAATTAGGTCATTTTCCCCCAACCTTCAACCCTCATAACACGAAATTTAGCCCTCTTTTGGATAAATACATTCATTATTTCACAAGTGCTCAAGAACAAGAAACCCTAGGAGATTAATTTCAAATCAGGAACTGAAGAATTCCTCCATTAACCTTCAAGAAATTATCTACTAAGGTATGTAAAGTGTTTATCCAAGGGCCCCTTTCACCCTTGGAGCTCAAGAAACCCTTTTCAAAATATAAATTTTGAATTCCATATTGTGGGTTTGATAGTACACATGTTTATGTTGTGATATGATTTCCAAGATTGAATCTTTATTGAATTCTCATGACTTTATGTTAGTATGTGGATTGAAATCCTTAAATTTGAAGTGCTTGATATAACCATGATGTATTAGTTGTTGATCCATGCCCTAGAAAAGGTTTTGCCTTCCATGTGTTTGTTAAAATACCTATGTGAAGAAGAATTGTGCATTATGACCTATTTGTGAGCTATATGATGAACTTATGATGTACCCACATATTCAAATTGACTCTCATGCTATAGCTATGTCTTGTAATGATTTAGTGAAATGGTCATAAGTATGGATTTGTGAAATTATGATATGTTAGCATGAGTTCCTATTCATGTGTAAGCTTATGACTTGCAATGCTTCATGAAATCCCTCAATGATAGTATTATGAATTGTTGACTATGGTCATGTGTTCAAAAAGTCTCATGTCCCATTTATTTTCATGTTATTGAATCTTGGGGGTATTTAATACCAGACAATAGCTGTGTGCCTAGAGCCGGTGCCAGTTTTCAAGATAATCTCAGTCAAGCCATGATCAGTAGAATTCAGTTAATCTCAAAACTCAGGAAAATTCAGTAGTATTCATTTCAGTCCTCAGTAACTCAATCAGTTAAAAGAATTCAATAATATTTTGTCAGTCAACGAAATTCAGTGAACTCAGTCTAGTTCAGTCTAGTATACTCAATTCAGTGTCTATTTACTTGAGAGTAGGATTCAACACCGAGTGAACACAAGGATGGAAACTCACCTGCCAGCAGAGGGTGTGATTCTTAGAAGCAGTTCTTGCGTTCCAGAACTACGTAGCCAGTGTAGGTTGAGACATCAAAACCTATCAGATGAGGGTTGATGAGGTGGCTTAACCTGTCAAATGAGGGTCCCACCATTCCTGTTAGAGTACCTGACAGATGAGAGTCACTCACAACTTATCTTTACCAGTGGCGCGATATTGACATCCTTCCAATTAGGGTTACAGATTAGACCCCAACTCAGTTATAATATCTTATTTGGGGCATGTCGATTAGATGACTACCTCCCACAGTCTCAGTGTCAGTCTTCAGTAAAGAACTCAGATAGTTCTACATATTTCATGACTGTCAGATACAGTCACTCAGTTCAGTACAAAACTCAGCTAGTTCCATTAGAATCAGGACTGCCAGATATAGTCACCTAGTTATCAAGTATATCTGTTTTCTTTAATCCATGGTATTAGTAAACTCAATATTCAGAATCCTTATGATTTCAGTTACAGTTATGTATTCATGCATGTATCCTCACGTAGTCATGTTCATGTTATTCGGTCAGTTTAGTTCATGCATATGAACCATTTGCATTTAGCCTTACATTATTTTGCGTATTAGTACATTCTCACGGACTGACGTATACTTTTCTCTTGTGCTATGGTGTTTTATACCATAGGTTCGGATGCTCAGATTCCTGATCGCTCTTAGCAGCTCTAATATCAGCTGTCAGAGTCAGTGGTGAGTCCTCATATTTTGAGGACATGATTATTTCATTCTTTTTGTATTTCAGTACTTAGTCATTTTCACTAGATGGAGTTAGTTAGGGACATGTCCCATCACCTCCTTATTCAGACAGTTTAATGGCTTTCAAACTATAGCATGTTCAGACAGTTATTTCAGTCTTAGTATTATTATACCTTGTTCAGACATTGTTTTAATCATTATTATTTAGTATTTGAACCTTATGGCAAGTTTTCTTTATTTATTTCAGTTATATTGTTATTGCAATATTACTATTATCCAGTGCTCAGTTATGGATATTAGTCATGGGTTAGCTAGTGGTCCTTCTGGATTGTTAGCACCGTGTAGCGTTTGGGGTACCAGACATTCGGCGTTACAAACTTGGTATCAAAGCCTAAGGTTCAATAGAGTCCTAGAAAGTCTGAAAGATGCATCTAGTAGAGTCTTGTGTATGGTTGTGTAGCGCGTCATATTTATGTGCAGGAGGCTATGAGATGTTTTAGGAACGATTTCCCTTTTTCAGTAGTCATGTCGTGCGAGTGAGCATGATCTCCAGTTAAACTCTCATTCTAATCCTTCTTTCTTTTCTATCTACAGAATAAGCCTCTAAAGAGGACTCAGAAAAGAGGAATAGGAGATCAGTCATCCCCTCAGCCCGATCAGCCTAATCCTTTAGGCAAACATGTTTCCTATGCAGAATTCAGAGTTGTATTCACTACTCTAGCTCATTTAGTTGCTACCTAAAATAAATGTCCAACTGTCATTTCGGCCAACCTAGTGGACAATTCTACTGCAGCTAGGATTCGGAACTTCACCTGAATGAATCCTCCTTTTTTTGGGTCTAAGACAGATGAAGACCCTCAGGAGTATCTTGATCAGGTGCAGAAAATTATTGATATTATGGGAGTGACTGCTATCCAGAGTGCTGAGCTAGATGCATATCAGTTGCAGGATGTGGCTCGCACTTGGTTCAAATAGTGGAAAGCAAAGAGGGCTATATATGCAGGGCCTATTGATTGGAAGGAGTTTGCCACTACTTTTCTAGATAGATTTTTCCCTTAGATCTGAGAAAAGTTAAGGTGTTAGAATTTATTAACCTCAGGCAAGGCAACATGATAGTGATGAGTATTCTCTCAAGTTTACTCAACTAGCTAGATATGCTCCTCATGTGGTGGAAGATAGCAGATCTCAAATGAGTAAAATTGTGTCTGGAGTGAATAATAGTGTGGTCAAGGAGTGCAGGACCACAATGTTGATTAGTGAGATGGGCTTGCTAGGATCATGATCCATGCTCAGCAGATAGAGGAGCAGAAGAATAAGGAGAGGGAAAAGTAGAATAAGAGAGCTAGAATAGGCAGCTTTAATTTCAATCAGCCTAAGTCAGAGGGTGGAAAGCATTCTCAGTTTCTCCCAAAGTCCTTAGTTCCATCTCCTTCCTCAGCCAGTGCTCCAGTTTCTAAGTTCAAGAATAGTAACAAAGATAGGGTGCCAGGATCTAAGTCTCAGAGCATTGTTAGCAGTGCCCGAACTCATCCTCTTTGTCAGACTTGTGGCAAGCACCATCAGGGTATTTGTAGAGCTGGCTGTGATGTTTGTTTTAGATGTAGCAAGCTAGGCCACAGAGTCAGATAGTGTCCCCAGTCAGGTTTTTAGTGTCAGCCTAATCGTTCCTTAGCTCAGTCTGGTCGCCCGAACCAGCAGGGTGCCACTTCAAGCGCCACCAGTGGGCAATGACCAAACAGACTTTATGCTCTTCAGTCTCGACAGGACCAGGAGAATTCTTCTAATGTGGTCACTGGTACGTTACAGATCTTTCATATACATGTTTATGCTTTGCTAGATCCAGGAGCTTCTTTATCTTTTGTTACTCCTTATATAGTAGTTGATTTTGAAGAGTCCCAAAATTCTAGCAGATTCCTTCTCAGTCTCTACCCCAATGGGTAAAACTATCTTAGCCCGGTAGGTATACAGGAACTATCCGATTATGGTATTTTGGAAAGTTACTTCAACAAACTTAGTCGAATTAGAGATGACTGATTTTGATGTCATTCTCAGCATGGATTAGCTTTATTCCTACTATGCCATAGTCAACTGCAGAAACAAAATTGTCCAGTTTTAATTTTCGAATGAACCCATCCTATAGTGGAGGGGTAATACTTCAGCCTTCAAGGGTCATCTTGTTTCCTACCTAAGGGCAAGGAAAATGATATCCAAGGGATGTGTCTATTATCTTTTTCGAGTTAAGGACTCTAGTTCTAAAACTCTAAGTTTTGAATCAGTCCCATTAGTGAATGAATATTCAGATGTGTTCCTAGATGAACTTTCCGGAATTCCTCCTGAAAGAGAAATAGACTTTGGCATAGACCTTCTCCCAGATACTCAGCCCATATCTATTTTGCCATACAGAATGGCATCAACAGAACTTGGAGAACTAAAAGAATAGTTGAAGGATCTCCTAGACAAGGGGTTCAACAGACTCAGTATGTCCCCGTTGGGTGCACCAGTTCTATTCATGCGAAAGAAAGATGGTTCTTTTAGAATGTGTATAGACTACCGTCAGCTCAATAAGGTCATAGTCAAGAACAAGTATCCACTTCCCAGAATATATGACTTATTGTTTTTACCAATGCCCCAACAGCTTTCATAAACTTGATGAACCGTGTGTTCAATCCGTACTTGGACATATTTGTCATAGTCTTCATAGATGATATTTTTGTCTATACCTGCAGTAAGCATGATCATGCAGACCATCTCAGAATAGTATTGTAGAATCTCAGAAATCATCAGTTATTCTCCAAATTCAGTAAGTGAGAAATTTGGATAAGGTCAGTAGTATTCCTTGGTCATATCATTTTCGGTGATGGCATTAGAGTTGATCCTTAAAAGACCAAGGCAGTGAGAAATTAGCCTAGACTCATCACTGTATCAGATATCAGGAGTTTCTCGGGTTTGGATGGCTATTATAGACGGTTTGTTGAGAGATTTTCATCTATTGCATCCCCTATGTGTAGATTGACTCAGAAGAAAGTCAAGTTCTAGTGGTTAGATTCTTACGAGAAGAGTTTTCAGGAGTTGAAGACTCAACTCACCTCATCTCCAATTTTGACTCTTCTATATGGTCCAGATGGGTATGTCGTGTACTGTGATGCATCCAGGGTAGGTTTGGGTTGTGTCCTCATGCAGCATAGTAAGGTCATAGCCTACGCCTCCAGAGAGCTTAAACCCCATGAGAAGAATTATCTGACTCATAATCTTGAGTTAGTATCAGTAGTGTTTCCCTTAAATATTCGGAGGCACTACTTGTATGGGGTGCATGTTGATGTGTTCATAGATAACAAAAGCCTCAAGTATATGTTCTCTCAGAAAGATCTTAATCTCCATCAGAGAAGGTAGTTAGAGCTTTTGAAAGATTATGAAATGAGTGTCCTTTATCATCTGGGCAAGGCTAATGTAGTGGATGATACTCTTAGTAGACTGTCTATGGGTAGTATTGCTCATATTGAGGACAGTAAGAAAAGGTTAGCACAACTAGGTGTTCACTTAGTTGATTCAGCAAAAGGCAGTGTGTGGGTTCAGAAAAGTTTAGAATCATCTCTAGTTTTCGAATTTAAGAAAAAATAAGATAGAGATCCCAGTCTAGTCAAGATGAAAGAGTTAGTCAAAGATTAGAAGGTAGAGGTTTTATCCCAAGGAGAGATAGTAGTTTGCGTTATCAGGGTCGTTTGTGTATGCCAGGTGTTGATGACTTAAGGCAACAAATTCTCACAAAAGTGCATGGTCCGCGTTACTCTATTCATCTAGGGGCCACCAAGATGTACCGCGACTTATGGGAGATCTATTGGTGGAGTGGGATGAAGAGAGATATTATAGAGTTTATGGCTAAGTGCTTAACATGTCAGCAAGTTAAGATTGAGCATCAAAATCCAAGTGGGTCCATGCAGGAGTTCAGTATTCCTACTTGGAAGTGGGAAGAAGTCAACATAGACTCTATGATGGGTTTGCCTCGTACTCATTATCATATGATTCAGTTTGGGTCATTGTAGACAGAATGACCAAATCAACTTATTTCCTTCCATTCTATACCTCTTATTTGGTCGAGGATTATGCCAAACTCTACATCAGAGAGTTGGTCAGATTGCACGGTGTTTCGTTGTCTATTGTCTCAGATAGAGGTACCCAGTTCACCTCTCATTTCTAGAAAGCATTCCAAAAGGGTCTTGGTACCCGAGTTCACCTCAGTACAACCTTTTATCCTTAGACCGATGGTCAAGCAGAAAGGACCATCTAGACTTTAGAAGATATATTGCGAGTGTGTGCAATTAACTTTAAGGGAATTGGGATGACCACTTACCTTTGATTGAGTTTACATACAACAACAGTTATCATTCCAGTATTCAAATAGCTCCATTCGAAGATATCTATGGTAGGAGATATAGATCTCTAATCGGTTGGTTAGAAGGTGGTGAGGCCACATGGTAGGGCCTGACTTGGTCTTCGATACCTTAGAGAAAGTTTAGTTAATCAGATAGAGGCTCAAGATAACTCAGAGCCGACAAAAATCATACGCAGATGTGCGCAAAAAGGATCTCGAGTTTGAGACTGGTAATTATGTGTACTTGAAAATCTCTCTCATGAAGGGACTGAAGAGGTTCGGCAAGAAGGGAAAGCTCAGTCCCCGATATGTCGGTCCCTTCAGATTTAGCTTCAGTCTATCCAGTGTTTCATGTTTTCTTGCTTAGGAAGTGCATAGGTGACCCAACAGTTGTAGTCCCTGTTGAGGGCGTAGATATTCAGAACAGTCTCTCTTATGAGGATATTCCAGTCAAAATCCTTGACTATCGAATTCGCAGACTGAGGAACAAAGAAGTCCCTCTAGTCAAAGTTCTTTGGTGGAATCAGTCCGTTGAGGGAGCTACTTGTGAAGCAAAAGCAAAAATACGAACCAAGTATCCTCACCTCTTCTCCGCAAACTCAGCCCAAGGTAATAGCTTTCCTTAAGCTTATAACGTCTCATGTTCAGATTTCAGTTACAAACTTGGTATTCAGTTTCATGCTCAGTTTTCCATTTCAAACTTGGCATCCTTTACCATTGCATGCTCATGAGTCAGTTTAGTCATGTATTCATACATCAGATATGCATGATCAACTTCTCAATACTCCCAGTCATGCATTCATATATCATCTCAGTCACAAAATCATGCATCAGATATGCATGCTCAGTATGAATCTCAATAAATCTGTAATGCCAGTCATGTAATCATATTTCAGTTGTTCATGTTCAGTATGTACATCAACTTATCATTTATCCCATCTCATTCAGTCTTATTTGAGGACAAATATTCCCAAGGGGGAGATATTGTAAAACCCCATGAAATTTCTAAGCTTAATTTAGTCCTTTAAGCTTGTTAAGGGGTCTCAGACTTAGAAAATTCTAGCTAAGTTTCCAGACTTAGTTTATTTTTAGACTTTAAAATTTGGCAATCTCATTTCGCGACCTTAATGTCCTTTAATGGTCTATATTTTTGTTAATTCATGATTAGAAAGGCCAATAGGTGTTCCTGGGCAAGTTTTGGATTTTTTGAACCTCGTTTAGACCATATTTGGAAGTTCAAAATAGTGGACCAATGCCATCTTGGCACGCCGCATCGCCTATAGCATTGGTTAATATTGTTCCAGGTTGTCAGTCAAAAGTACTGATACATGGCACAATCATGGCGCGGCGCGGCGAGTATCGCATCGATGCCATCGACGTGCCACATCACCAAACGTGTTAGTGCCCAATTTCAGTCATTAAATGACCGCGTCCTTAAGGGTAATTAGGTCATTTCCCCCGACCTTCAGCCCTCATAACATGAAATTTATCCCTCTTTTGGCTAACTACATTCATTATTTCACAAGTGCTCAAGAACAAAAAATCCTAAGAGATTAATTTCAAATCAAGAACTCAAGAATTCCTCCATTAATCTTCAAGAAATTATCTACTAAGGTAAGTAAAGTGTTCATACAAGGGTCCTTTTCACCCTTGGAGCTCAAGATACCCTTCTCAAAATATGAATTTTGAATTCCATGTTGTTGGTTTGATTTTACACATGTTTATGTTGTGATATGATTTCCAAGATTGAATCTTTATTGAATTCTCATGACTTTATGTTAGTATATGGATTGAAATCCTTAAATTTGAAGTGTTTGATATAACCATGATGTATTAGTTGTTGATCCATGCCCTAGAAAAGGTTATTCCTTCCATGTGTTTGTTAAAATGCCTAAGTGACGAAGATTGTGCATTATGACCTAGTTTTGAGCTATATGATGAACTTATGATGTACCCACATGTTCAAATTGACTCTCATGCTATAGCTATATCTTGTAATGATTTGGTGGAATGCTCATTAGTATGGATTTTGAAATTATGATATGTTAGCATGCGTTCCTATTCATGTGTAAGCTCATGATATGCAATGCTTAACGAAATCCCTCAATATAGTATTATGAATTGTTGACTATGGTCATGTGTTCAAGAAGTGTTATGTCCCATTTATTTTCATCCTATCGAGTCCTGAGGGTATTTAATACCAGACAATAGCTGTGTGCCTAGAGCCAGTGTCAGTTTTCAAGATAATCTCAGTCAAGCCACGATTAGTAGAATTCAGTCAATCTCAGAACTCTGGAAAATTCAGTAGTATCCAGTTCAGTCCTCTGTAACTCAGTCAGTTAACAAAATTCAGTAATATTCTTTCAGTCAATGAAATTCAGTAAACTCAGTCCAGTTCAGTCTAGTATACTTAGTTCAATGTCTATTCATTTGGGAGTAGGATTCAACACCGAGTGAACCCAAGGATGGGAACTCACCTGCCAGCAGAGGGTGTGATTCTTAGAAGCAGTCCTTGCATTCCAGAACTATGTAGCCAGTATAGGTTGAGACATCAAAACCTGTCAGATGAGGGTTGATGAGGTGGCTTAGCCTGTCAGATAAGGGTTCCACCATTCTCATTAGAGTTCCTGACAGATAAGGGTCACTCACAGCTTGTCCTTACTAGAGGCGCAGTATTGACACCCTTCCAATTGGGGTTACAGATTGGATGCTAACTCAGTTATAATATCTTATTTGGGGCATGTCGGTTAGATGACTACCTCCCATAGTCTTAGTCTTCAGTAAAGAACTCAGATAGTTTTATAGATTTCAAGACTGTTAGATACAGTCACTCAGCTAAGTACAGAACTCAGCTAGTTCCATTAGAACAGGACTGCCAGATACAGTCACCCAATTATCAAGTATATCAATTATCAGTAATCCATGTTATCAGTAATCTCAGTATTCAGAATCCTTATGATTACAGTTACAGTTATGTATTCATGCATGTATTCTCACGTAGTCATGTTCATGTTATTCAGTTAGTTTAGTTCATGCATATGAACCCTTGCATTCAACCTTACCTCACTTTGCATACCAGTACATTCTCACGTACTGGCACATACTTTTCTCTTGCACTATGGTGTTTTATACCATAGGTTCAGGCGCTCAGGTTTTCCATCACGCTTAGCAGCTCAAATATCAGCAGTCAGAGTCAGTGGTGAGTTCTCATATTTCGAGGACATGATTATTTCATTCTTTCAGTATTTCAGTACTTAGTCATTTTCAGTAGATAGAGTTAGTTGGGGACATGTTCCATCAACTCCAAATTCAGACAGTTTAGAGGCTTTCACACTATAACATGTTCAGACAGTTATTTCAGTCTTGGTATTATTATACCTTGTTCAGACGTGGTTTTATTCAGTATTGTTTAGCATTTGAACCTTATGGCAAGTTTTCTGCCAGATTTCTGTATTTATTTTAGTTATATTGTTATTACAATATTACTATTATCTAGTGCTCAGTTACAGATATCAGTCATGGGTTAGCAAGTGGTTCTTTGGGATTGTTAGCACCGTGTAGCATCCGAGGTACCAAACTCAGGGCGTTATAAAAAACTAGTCAGAGTAGAAAATTAAAGAGTAACTTAGAAAAAATTAACACAAAGAAAAACATAGTCAAGGAGAAATTTTAGAGAAGAAAACAAAGAAAGGTAGTAAAAAAAAGAAAAAGGAAGAAAAGAGTGAAGGTCAGGTCTCCGTTTAGATTTCTGGCGGTGGTGTTTTTGCTTTACTTCATTAACAGGTTCTTATTCTACATTATATTATTCACTGTATGAATTTTTATAATGAACCAAATCATGTTCAAATTTATGTTAATGATCTCAATACATTATTTAGTATGTATGTTTGATTACATGAACTTTTTTTCATCACATGTTATACTATTAATTTATCGAGTTCTTATATATTTATTTAGTGAATGGGTTTAGAATTTGAATATTGTGTGTTAAATATTTTCTAGTTAAAATTTGGAATGAAAAGCAAGAGCAAAAAAAATGAATATACAAACATACACTGCATACACTCTATTTTTTTTACATTACATAGATGCACTTTCATGGACGGACACAAGCACAGACTTCACCGAAAAAGCACACAACAATCATTGCACACCACACACTAAAATATTGGTACATAAATGTGTAGAATTGGGTGAACATCAGTAGAGAATTGAGAGAAAAGCATAAAATGGAGAGAAAGATCGATGGAGGCGAGAGAGAGAGAGAGTGAATTGGGGGAGTGCTAACACCTAATTTTTGCCCTTCCGGACTGAATTTATTCTCGAGATTCTTTGATTTTAATTAAAATTACAACATTTATTTTATCTGAATAAAAAATTTTCAGAGTATTTAGCTACGCAATTTTGTCATCTTAAAGTAGCAATTATATATTTTTCATATTCATATATACAAAATAGTATAATTTTGTTAATTAAATAATTATTCTTATGAAAATTGAATTTTAATCAAGGGTTATCTTGAAAATTAATTCAAATGGTTAAAATTTTAATTTAAACATAATTTAGTCTCAAAAAATAATTTAATTGGAAAATAGTTGTTTGATTTTATTTAATCAAGAAAATCAAAATTAAATTTATTTTGAATTTTGATTCAACTTAGTCAATTTGTTTGAATCCAACCATAATTGAAGTCTATTTAGCCGCAATTGCTATGCAATTAGTCAATGAAACGATTAATTTGGTCAGATTTTAAATAAATTAATTTCACTTAGGCTATCTCTTAAATAGCTTAATCCCCAATAATAATCCCCTTTTAATTCCAAAAGCCCTAACCCAAATCAAAATAAAAAAAAAAAACACATTAAAATTGACCCAACAACCAAGCCCAATTCAAAAACCAGTTGACCCGACCCACAACCCTTATTTTATCTTCTCCTTAATGGCGTCCAAAAGCCAATGACAACAGCAATACACCAACATCAAAAACTGTTGGAAACATCGAACAACAGTAACAACGTACAACACTAGCAACAATAACGCACAACAACTTTAACCAAACAAACCTCTCTCTCTCCCGTACGTCTGAATTTTACAGACCTTGAGCTTTGTTATTTGACTTTTGTTCAATGATAGGTGTGCTTCTTTCTCCAAAATCTTATCCAAATCAGAAGTATCACAGTTAATCCGAATTTTTGGGATATGTTTTCACCTTTTTTATCAACTTTTTATCAAAATAGACTCTATTTTAAATTTTAATAGAGATTTTTCCAATATAAATAGGAGTGGATGCTTCCATTTGAGGTGGTAGGGGGTGGGGGGTTTGTTTGGGAGGAACTTTTTTGGGGGGAAAATTAAAGGTTTTGAAGGCGCGTACCTTTAACCTTACGTAACCAAAAAGTCCGAAAAAGAAAGGCTTGGCAAGTCAGAATTTTAATTCCGGTGGTGAAGTTGTCGTCGAATCGTTGTTCCCGATTTGCTGCCCCTCAAAAGGTAAACACCTTTCTCTTTCAGTTTTGTTATTAGCATCATCATAATCGTAATTGCTGCGACTGTTCGATGTAGAAATCTAGGATTTTATTGTATTTTTCTTACTGTGTCGATAATCTAGACTCCAATGTAAATGAAAGTGTATTGATTAAATCACGAAGATCACATCTTTGCCTTGTGTTCACTGTTTGTACGTTGTATGTAACTGTTTTAGCTTTGTATAAAATACGTTGTCATTGTGAAATCTATCCTTTAGCGATCAAATTCTAGTATAAATCGAGGGCGTACTTCTTTTTCATCTTCAATTGGAAAAGTATGTAGTATAATTTTACTTTGGCATAAGCTGGAGTTGGTATAGTTTAACGAACCCATTTCCTAAATATTCACTTTAGACGTCTTATGTTGAGTAATTTATAATAGTGGAATTCTGGAATGTAATGTAAAAATTGCAGCAATCCTTTCTATATAAACATGTGGGTTAAGGATGATTGTACATTTTCGTGACTAATATTTTGCTGCTAGTTTTCTTATTTTCCACTGTATTCTTCTCTTTATTGTATATGTTTGTTTAAAATTTGAAATGAGGTTTTTCATGCATTCTTGATACCTACAGAAAGCAAATAACCTTTGAAATGGTTCTCCAGACCCAACATGTCTATAGTTTGTCATACTATAATGTTGAAACTATGAAAAGTTTGAAGATCTACGGAATGTAAATGCTAAGTTGTTAACGTTGGTCTCCTAATTTTGTTTCAATTATCATAGTATCTTCTTTGGTGTTTGAAATGCCTATTCTCCTAGTTTCGTTTCAACTCTCATAGTATCTTCTTTGGTGTTTGAAATATCTATTCTCCTAGTTTTGTTTCAATTCTTATAATATATGCTTTGGTGTATGGAATAAGCTTGAGTTCTTCCACTTTGAAAAAAAAAATATTTTGAACTTCGGATAAATATTTTGAAATTTGTATTAAGCTTTGAGTTCTTTCACTTTGGATAAATTCTCATGGTATCTTCTTTGGTGTTTGAAATACCTATTTTTCTTCGTTCTTTCACTTTGGATAAATTATTTTGAACTTGTACTAATTTGGTGTATTTTCCTTGATGCACGCGATTTCATCGAGTCCATTGGAATCCATTCTCCCCCTTGGCATTTATGGGACCAAATCCCACTTCTCCGAGTTAAAACTTCATGCCGAAGTCCCCAAAAATGAATCAAAGGACAAGAAACAAGCTTGGTATACACCTGCATACAGCTGATAAACGTTGTAAGCGGCAGCTGCGTACTATTATACCAAGCACAATAAAAAATGGTGAGGGAAGTAAGCAATTTTTCGCACTGATATTCACTGATATACAGTTTATTACACAAAAACATGGAGAAAAATAGCTTCTGTATACAGGTGATATACACTGAAATAATGGACTTCAATTCATGGGATTTAGGCCCAAAATCTAGACAGCCCATAAACGGGCCTAGAGGTCCCAATTCTAACTCTTCTTTTATTTCCTATTCTTATTTATTTGTATTTATTTGAACACCCTAACTAATTAATTTAGATAAACCCCCTAAGTTGTTACCATTTTATTTTATCAAGTATTTTAATCGATTTGTGATTTTCTCGCCTAATGTAACTCGTCTAAATGAATTAAAATGGTTACTTTCGATTTTCCTCCCCAAAACAAAGTTTAAAAGAAATTGTCAAATATTTTATTAAAAATAATATTTGTTTTGTTCATATGACTAATGACCTATTTGGATTAAAATAATTTCCTTCGAATCAAGAAAATTGTTTTTCGCATACTTTTTTATTTAAACTTTTCATAATTGATAAAATATTTTGAACATTACACTTTCTTAATAATTTTCAAACGCATTATTTATAATAAAAGTGACCTTTTTTAATAAATGATAAATAGTAATAAAAATTAAAAGAAGGTGATATAATCCTCTTTTTTTTTTATAAGAACGCAAGCTCATTTCCTCCTTAAATTCAAACTCGCAACGTAGTTTACGTAGATTTCTTTTTAATTCCAGTAAAATATTAATTTCTTTAGAAATAATAATGAATTAAGTAGAATAGTTTCTCAACTAGAATACCCCCTTGATTCTTTTTCTCAAAATTCTAATTTTTGTGATCAATTATAAATTAAGTAAATACTTTTTCTCAAAATTAATATCAAATTAATTAGAATATGTTGTAACTTTTTTAACTCAAGTGGACTATTTCTCATTTGGATAAACAAATGCCAATTTTAAATATGTAAATAAATAATTTTAATATTTTAAAAGTCAACATTTTCGTAAAGTTAGCCACCCTTATTCAAGTTAGTCAAAAATGATCTTTTGGTGAACCGTTTTAAATGGACTCTCTTAAGTGCCTTAAAAATCCTTTTAGGGCGTTATTTGAACCCTTACTCAGTTTTTCTAATTTCAAGAATTTATTTCTGTTTTTGAATCTTTGAAATTCCTTTAAGTTTTCTTGATATTTTCTATAAAAATCAAGTGGCGACTCTGTAATTTTCTTAAAATTATTTCAAAATTTTCTTAAATTTTATGAAATAGTTTAAAAGGGTCAAAACCATTTCCTTTCAAATGAAATCCGAAAAGGAATAAAACAGAAATGACGACTCTGCTGGGGATTATTAGGTTCTTAACCATAACAAACTTAGGCTAACAAATAAGGTTTTCTAAATGTTTGTTTATTCTATCTTATATGCTTTATGTGTTTGTCATGTTTATTTGATATAAACTATTTATTTACTATTACTTTGTATGAATTATTTGTTATTGCTTTATATAAATTGTCATTTCGTTCATATTTCTTCCATTCAAAAAAATTGACGCAGTCACACGTACACGTAAGGTGTGTTTCGCGCACTTGCAAACTTCTTTCAAATTCTAAATTCTAGGAGAGTTGGCGTATGCGCGGTGTATCAGAATCTTTTTTCGTGTGACCGCGTAGCCTTCTCACTTGAATTGTCCACTCGAAAATCTTGTGTCTAGAAAGCCAAATCTTAGAAGAACTTAAGATGGAGCTTCCCTGAATATAGGTCATGCATATATAAGTCTTAGGTGGTTTGACCCAAGGTGTCATTCCACGAATTTAAGGAACACCTTTATGTTAAATGAGTTTATGACCCAATGACAGCCGTCCATATTATGTGCATGTGATAATGATAAATGTATCCAAGCTTAATCATGACACCACGAGTTTGAAAAATGTGTACTTATTTTATTGTATTTGCATTGTAGGATGGATTTAGTTCCCCAAGTGCCTAAGATTAGAATGGTTGAAGGTGTTCCACAAAAGTTGAGGATATGGTGGGAAAATTTCGACTCGACTAAAAAATCAGCGATCACCAGAAAATTGGGATTCCTCCCTACACTCTTCAAGATCTCCCCCAACAAGCATGTGGTTAGAGCATTGATTCAATTTTAGGACCCAGATCGAGTTGTCTTTGCATTCAAAGACTTTGAACTCACCCCTACATTACAGGAGATATATTACTTCACTAATTTAAAGTATCAAGGAATAGGTCAGATCATCCCGCACAGACAGCCAAGGAAGAAATTTCTTCGCTACTTGGGATTAAAAAGCACTGATGAAATCCGTTGCTTCAAAAATAATTGGGTTTCTTTGGACTATTTGTACGAGAGATACAGTCGTCAACATAGTTATAAGCTATTCAATAAGGAGTTCACTTGCACTTCTACCCATTGGCGGGTTAGACGTCCGATTGCATTTGTCGTTGCCTTGCTAGGGACCCTGGTATTTCCACACGAATATGGAAAGATCAGTACTTGCATATGTTCTATGGCTCGAGCACTTCTTAAATAAGTTGATGATACAAAAATTGCCTTGGTTCCTATGATCTTGGAGAAAATATTTCGCGCACTTGGAAAGTGTAAAAGAGGTGAAATAGTTCTTTGAAGGTTGCAATCTCCTCCTGCAGATGTGGGTAAACGAGCATTTCTACAAAAGTGACAATATGACTGATATAATGTTTAGCGCTTCACATAAGATCAACTCTTATAATGACAGAATGAGGAGGTTTGTTTCCCCGGTTGGCACCGATGATTAGTTTGAATTCTTAGCCTTTCGTTCCAGTGACCAAATCTAGTAGAGATACCTACTACTGTCATGTTCCACAGCTTATATAGGTGAAGAGGGATTTATTATATTGAGCTTATCAGGTTAAGAGGTATACAACCATATGCCCCGGTGCGTGTACTCCGACAGTTTGGTCAGACACAGATCATCCCTCTCTAAGTAAATATAGATTTTGGAAGTCCTTTTTGGACCAGACTTCCGAGTTTCTAGGTCCAATTAAATTCTGTATGAATGGAGTAGCATTCTCATAATAGATGTGAAACACGGACTAACAGAGTATATTCCAGAATACCAGGTATGAGTTGAGAATACTGTGGAGATATAAAATCCAGTCCAGAAGGGGAGCAAGGTTTTGAGGATATAGGGGTGACTATTTATATAAGACATTTTTGTCTTGGAACCACAGTGGTCACGCCTGAAATGTGGGCTCAAATTTCCAACATAATTCAATATTAAGAAAATGTGGGAGCGGGGCCCAGCAATGTTGAGGCATCATCTTCACGTCCTCCATCAGCATGATCGGAAATAGGGTCTAGGCTAAGTTTTAGGATTGTCTTTTTCATTTATTTTGATCTTATTTCTTATCATTGTACTCAATTAACTCGAAGTTTGTCTCAAACTAATGGCTTAGATCAATTTATCATAATGTCAATTACTTGATGCTAGGCCAACCCTTGGCTCAAAAGGGTAACCCAACTAAGACGCGCGTATTATTTGTTGTGTGTGATATAGTTGTCTTATGTGATGTAACTATTTTATGTTCTTACATGTGTTTTTAAATCAAAGGTAAATTGATCTACTCCTCAAATCTTTAGAAAGCCCTTTAGGCAAAAAATTATACGCCTACTATCGAAAGTCCATCCAAAAAAATCCAAGTCCCCAAGTTTCTCAAAAAGTCCTCATCCACTTTTGTTAACTTTCTTTTTAAAACATATTTCTTTCTTTCAGGAAAATTTGTCATGGATTTAGGGACCACACAACTGAATAGACGGATAATGGAGTTAGCCCAACTGGAAGAAATGCAAAAAGAAGAAGTCAAGAGACTGATTAGGAAGGCTGACCAGGCAGACAAGGAAATTGCTAAAATCAAGCAGTTGATTACACAGGAAAAGAAGAAGTTTGAGCAAGCGCCTCTTTTAAACTTGAGAGAGAATCACTGGGCCAAGATTAAAGGGGATGCCATCTGGCTAACTAGGATTAGGGTGAGAAGTGAAAAGATCACCCTCAAAGGTCACTTCAACGGACACTCTCGGTGCCCCCAGATCATGACATGCTCGACAGTCTATCAATTCCTAAGAGATATGGGAGTCCTCCACCCTGATCAAACAAAAGGACTTGGCTACTCTCCCGAAGATGCTCATAAAAGATGTCATTATCATCCAAATAAATATAGCCATACCACTGATGAATGTCCTACTTTGAAGGCCAGGATTTCCAACATGATCGACAATAGGCAAATGAATAATTTATGGGGACCGCAAACCATTCTCTGTTGTGATCGGGTTGATCCCAGAATGCCCAACACCAATGGCGCAGGTTTACAAATATGACTTCATGAGGTTCGAACATGACTACCATGAAATCTACTTAAAGCTCATTCATGCCAAAATTTTAGAACTAGTAGAAAGGAAGCCTAATTGATGTTTAAGGCTTAGAAGAAATTCAGAGAGGTTTGTCATTATCACAGAGGGATCGGAGGGCCCAACTTGGAGACTTGCCATGATTTTAAGATGGATTTGGAGAGCCTGGTGGATACAGGAAGGGTCGAGCTGGAATTTTTGCCATACTACCCATAGAAGATTAAGATATGGAAGAAGCAGAATGAAGTGGGAATGTTTGCATCTATCTAGGACCTAGTCATTAATCTTGTCTTTTCTGTCTTTTTTCCCTTTCTTATTTTCCTGATATAATGAGATTTAATGAAATTTGAATGAAATAAAGTTTTATCCTTACCTATTTGAACTACGTATGGCCTGATTTCTCCTTTGTGAGACACGTAGCCAGCTTTTCGGCCCGACTTATATTCTTTAAAATCGCTATGTCTCATTTTGTCAAAGAAAGTCATATGAGTCCAAAATTAGAACATCTGGAAAAAATCTTACCAAGACCCATTTATCCAAAATAAACGGACAAAGTCCTGCCCGTTAATTTTTTTGAATCAATACCCATCCGTGGATTAGTTTACCTACGATGAAAGCAACTTTATGTGTTTAATTTATGTCAGATATCTTGCATTATTTATCACTATCCAAATCTAAAATATTTTCCTTTGGAGTTGTTTTATTGGTAATCAAGTAAGTAGAAATTGATCTGTGTTAACAAAACTGGTTGAACATCAATATTTCACTAGATCTAAGGCAAATAAAACTTCCTCCCTCGACCATCGCTTAGCTGAAGAGGAAAGAACGAATGGTAGTAGTGATGATAATGCTCTCACCAAAATTAATTATAGGGATGGTGTGATAACGACATAAGGAGAGATTATCACCGAACTGACTAGGAGAATGGAGGAGCTTCAAGAAGAAGTACAACAAGCAAAAGATATGGCTAATCTGGCCATTTCCGCTAATACGCTAGTCTTGGTTACCCATGCACTTATAATCCAAATGTTTACCACCCTCAAAGCTTCACTCCAAACTACCAAAATACCTCCACAAATGCCTTTACTTCCCAAAATACCCATCCCACTTTCAGCCCCAATGCCAACGTTCCCCAAAACCCAGTCCCCACATACCAAAACTTTGCTCACACCTTTCAAAATCCCTCGATGACCCAAAATATGTCTCCTCCACCATCCATGCTACTGTAATGCCTACCTCTTACCATACATTTCCTCCAAATCTAAAAATTGACCACTATAAAGAGATAGAGGAGAAGTATAAGGTGCCCAAAGACAAACATGCTAGGGAGCTACTACTGATAAAGAAAGAGATAGATAGGAGGAAGAAAACGCAAGGCTCGCCCAATGTAGTAGGGTTTAGTTATGATGACCTCTGCATTCACCCTGACTTAAACCTGCCCGAAGGATTTAAAGTCCCTAAGTTTGAGATATTCAATGGTACTAGAAATCCTACGACTCACTTGAGAGGTTATTGTGACCAAATAGTAGGAGCTGGTAGAAACGAGGCATTGCTGATGAGGATCTTCAGTCAAAGCCTGAGTAGAGAAGCGTTAGAATTGTTTGCTTCACAAGAGCTAAAAAATGGCCTGAATGGAGGGCTTTAGCCAAAGAGTTTATTGATAGATTTGCCTACAATGTAGAGATGGTTCCTGATCGATATTCTTTGAACCACATTAAGAAAAGTCTAATGAATTCTTTCATGAATATGCCTATCATTGGTGGAAAGAAGCGACAAAGGTACGACCTTCTATGACAGAAAAAGAAATAGTCATCGTGTTTACCCGAGCTTAGGAGGGAGAGTTTTATGACAAAATGATATCAATAGTTGTGCTACCTTTGCTGACTTGGTTAACATTAGTGAAATAGTTGAAGAAGGACTCAGGACAGGAAAAATCAACAAGACCTCTGCACAACCTGGATCTTCAGGATTCCCAAAGAAAAAGAGAGAAGATGTGTCTTTCGTATCCTCTAATCCAAACCTAAAGTCAAATAAATCTTTCAGTTTCAATTATGGGCAAAGACTGTCACCATGTATATACCCCTCAGCTCTATAAAATCCCAAACCTGTGCTCTATACCCAACCTAGACACTAAGTTCCATAACCAAATTTCTCTACCAATCAACCAAATTACCCAGCTCTATTGTCAAATTATCAACCCCCTTACCAAGCTCCACTCCCAAACTTCAAAGCCTACCAAAAAGCTCCAGTTAACTAAAATTGCCATCAGGTCCCTTCCTTCGCCTACCAAAATCTTCCCTGTACAAATATAAAAAAAAAAGTCAGTAGAAATTTCACTGCGTTAGATGAAACCAGAACTCGACTATTTGAAAGGCTAAAGAAAGCGAATCTCATCCAACCTATCCCACTAAAACCCGCTAACACCAATTCTCAATTCTTCCATGCTGACCAACATTGTGCATATCATTCGAGAGTGTTGGACACATAACTAAGGACTGTATTAATTTGAAGCACAAGATTTAAGATTTGATTGACCAAAAGATAATCTCGCTTCAAACAGTGTTGTTGAATATTACCACCAACCCACTCTCGAGCCATGAAGGGGCAACCATCAGTATGATAAAAATAGATGATGAGTGAATGGTTAGTAAGTCTGTAACACAGGCTAGATCAAAAGAAGTGGATAAGGTGAAAGATATAGAAAAGGCAGTGGCTATCGAGAAGCCCAAGATTTTTGCATTCATCACCCCTTATCAAGCCTTCGCCTTGGTTCCTGCAAGATAAGAATTCATAGTGGAAGCCGCCGCCGCATAAAAAATGAATAGATCAGGGAGATGATACACTCTAGAGGAGCTTGCCAATGATGTATACAAGAATAGTGCTCAAAAAAGGCCAATTACTAAAGGGGAAGACGAAGAATTTTGGAGGAGAATGCAGTCAAAAGAGTACTCTATTGTGAAATATTTAGAGAAGACGCCTGCACAGATTTCTATTTGGGCACTGCTTATGAGTTCTCAATATCATAGACAAGCTCTGTTAAAAGTTCTTCAAGGAGCCCACGTGCACGTGGGCACCAGTACTGAAAATTTAGTGTCCATAATCAGTCGAGTGGTTGGAGCCTATCACATTAGCTTTGGAAGAGATGAGTTACCTTTCAAAGAAGCGATGCATAACAAGGCATTGCATATCACTGTCAAATGCCAAGATAAGATCATTATTAGGGTCTTAATTGATGATGGATCAGGCCTGAATATCTGTCCATTGTTTGTTTTAACTCAGTTAAACTATGATATAGGGAAAATACGTCAAAACATGGTAAACGTAAGATCTTTTTATGGGGGTCAGAGAAACACCATTGGGGAAGTCAAGTTGCACCTTCAAATGGGGCCTGTATAATTCTTAGTTGAGTTTCAGGTGATGGACATTTCTAAAAGTTATAATCTGCTCTTAGGAAGGCCTTGGATTTATGCAACGAGGGTCGTTTCTTCAACATTACATCAATCAGTGAAATTTGTATGGGAAAATAATGAAGTGGTCTTCCATGGTGAAAGAATCCGTATGAGTCACCCTAATGGTTAAGTTTTTGTGATTGAAGAAGTCCCAAAGGGGAGTGAATTTTATACATTAAAGATCATGAATGCAGCTGAGGAAGACCCAACTCCTTACGAGCCAATGCCTTTGATTTACAAGATATTGGCCACTGTTATGCTGAGAAGCAGTTTTGAGCCTGGGCGTGGCTTAGGAAATAATTTGGATGGGATTATTGAGCCTGTAGCGATACCAAAGAAGTTGTTCAAATACGGGATAGGCTATGTGCCAAGTAAAGAAAGTGAAAAAGAGATGGAATGAGAAGGCCCAAAATTGGCAAAGAGGTTACCTCCGCTTTACCAGTCATTTCATGTATCTGTGAAGCTTACAAGTGATGGTATCTAGGATGGAATAGGGAACTTGTTTGAAAAATGTCATGCCATTGTGGAGGAGTTCCCTGAGAAGACCGAGATCAAGAAAGATGAACCTGGGGAGAAGCTGTCGAACTCGACTTCCACTCCAATCATGACTCTCCGATTGATGTGGTAGATGAAAGGATGAAATTTAACTTTTAAAAATCGATGGTAGTTCGAATAAGGATCGAGGCCCACCCTTTATGTTTTATTTACCTCATTTTTGCTTTTTATATTTTCCAAAAGGCTCAAACCCGCACTGGTGCGGATCATAGCCAATGTTTGTAATGTTTTAAATTTTAATGAAAGTCTCCTTATTGAAAATACATGTTTACTGATTTCACTACATTATTCAATCGCTATAATCTAACTTACGTTGTTTATGATTTTAGTAATAATAATTTAAAATATGCCAATGCCATGTCATGTCAAGAGCTAAATGAACAAATCAAAGAAAATGATGATGAATGGAAAAGCTTTAGTGAAGAAATAATGGCCCCAAAATGATTAACAGAGGAACTAAAAGATTTTGAGAATCGGAAAAATCCCAACCTAGAAGAAAACGAGATAGTTAATCTAGGTGATGATGGAGAAGTTAAAGAAACCAGGATCACCATTCAGCTTGTAAAAATACAAAAAAGAGAACTCACTGGATTGCTTAAAGAGCATATCGATATATTTTCTTGGTCCTATGATGACATGCCAGGATTGAGTACCGATATTATATCTCATAAGTTGCCAATTGATCCGGGATTCAATCTTGTGAAGCAAAATTTATGGAAATTCAAGCCAGATATGAATCTGAAAATCAAGGAAGAAGTCACTAAGAAAATCCAAGCCAACGTGGTTGAAGTCACGAAGTATCCAACATAGCTTGCCAATATTGTTCCAGTACCGAAAAAGGATGGAAAGGTCAGGATTTGTGTCGATTATGGGGACTTTAACAAAGTTAGTCCTAAAGATAACTTTCCATTACCCAACATCCATATTCTCATTGACAACTACGCGAGGCACGAAACATAATCATTCATGAATTGCTTTACCGGGTATCATCAAATATTGATGGACATAGAAGATGCAGAGAAAATGGCCTTCATCACACCTTGGGTTATTTATCACTATAGGGTAATGCCCTTCGGTCTCAAAAATGCTGGTGATACGTATATGAGAGCCATGTAAACCATATTTCAGGATTTGATCCACAAAGAGATTGAAGTGTATGTGGACGATGTGATTATCAAATCTCGCAAGAGTTCGTAGCACTTGGCTCATTTGGGAAAATTCTTTGATTGGTTGCGGAAGTATAATTTGAAGTTGAACCTCGCTAAATGTGCTTTTGGGGTGCCGGCTGACAAGCTGTTGGGTTTCGTAGTTAGTAGAAGGGGAATTGAGCCCGACACTTCAAAAATTAAGGCGATCCAAGAACTGCCTCCTCCAAAGATGAAAAAGGAAGTAATGAGTTTCTTAGGGAGATTGAATTACATCAGCAGGTTCATAGCCCAATCAACGGTTATTTGTGAGCCAATCCTCAAGATGTTGGGAAAAAATGCAGCAAGTAAATGGATGAGGAATTCCAGCGAGCTTTTGAAAAGATCAAAGATTATCTGTCTAGTCCACCAATGCTAGTTCCTCCAAGAGAAAAAAAACCCTCTATTATTTTATCTATCGGTATATGAGAATGTATTTGGACGTGTCTTAGGGAAACATAATGAAACTGGAAGAAGGAAAGAGCAATTTATTACTTAAGTAAGAAGTTCACTCCATGAGAGGCTCATTACGCGCTATTGGAAAGAATATGTTGTGCATTGACCTGGGTAGCCCAGAAGCTGAGACATTACCTGACATCCTATACAGTGTATCTCATCTCCAAAATGGATCCTCTGAAGTACATATTCAAAAAGGCCATGCCCATGGGGAAATTAGCCAAATGGAAAATACTATTGAGTGAGTTCGACATTGTATACGCGACTCAGAAGGCGATCAAGGGGCAGGCCCTAATGGATCATCTAGCAGAAAATCTAGTTGATGAAGAGTATGAGCCACTCCGAACTTATTTCCCAAATGAAAAAGTATTGTTTGTAGGGAAAGACATTGCCGAAATATACCTGAGCTGGAGATTACTCTTTGATAGGGTGGTTAATTTCAAAGGTCCAGGAATTGGGGTAGTCTTAATATCAGAAACTGGTCAACATTATTTGATTACCGCTAAACTACGCTTCCCTTGCACCAATAATATGGCCAAATACGAGGCCTGTATTCTTGGTCTCAGACTGGCGATCGATATGAATATTCAGGAGCTACTAGTCATTGGAGATTCTGATCTATTAGTTCACCAAGTTTGGGGTGAATGGGCTGAAAGGAACCCTAAAATCACGCTATATGTGGAATTGGTACATGAGTTATGCAGAAGATTTAAGGAAGTAGAATTCAAGCTGTTCCATGAATACAAAATGAGTTTCCTGATGCTTTGGCCACTATATCCTCTATGATTCAACATTCGGATCAAAGTAATATTGATCCATTGGAAATAAGTGTGAAGGAGCAACCTACATATTGCGTACAAGTTGAGGCAGAACTAGACGGAAAGCCATTGTACTTTGATATCAAGAGGTATTTGGAAACGAAAGCATACGCATAAGATTCAACCGTCAATCAAACAAAAATGATCCATCGTATGGCCAATAATTTCTTTTTGAATGAGGAAATCCTTTACAGGAAGACCCCGGACTTGGGATTTTTGCAATGTGTATATTCCATTGAAGCTACAAAATTACTTGAAGAAATTCACGTCGGGACGTGTGGACCTCATATGAAAGGATTTACTCTAGCCATGAAAATCCTGAGAGCCGGCTATTTCTGAATGACTATGGAAAGTGACTGTAAAAAGTTTGTGCAAAAATGTCATAAGTTCCAGATACATGGGGATCTGATCTGGGTGCCCCCATATGAACTTAATGTTATGAGCTCGCCCTGGCCGTTTATAGGTTGGGAGTGGATTTGCTGATTCGGGATACCCGAGATAATCATCACAAATAATGGATTAAACTTGAATAGTCATCTGATGAACGAGATATGTAAACAATTCAAGATCACTCATCAAAGTTCAGCCGCATATCACCCTAAAATGAATGGAATGGTAGAAACTGCCAACAAGAACATTAAGATTTTAAGAAAGATGGTTGATAGTCATCGATCGTGGAATGACATGCTGCCTTATTCCTTGTTGGTATATTGTACGACAGTCAAAACTTCGACTGAGGCAACTCCGTATGCATTATTCTATAGGGCAGAAACAGTAATACCCGCTGAAGTTGAAATATCATCTTTAAGAATCATCCAAGAGGTGGGATTGAGTAATGAAGAATGGGTCCGCGCTCGTCATGAATAACTCATGATGATTGATGAAAAGAGGATGAGTGTTGTATGCCATGGCAAACTATATCAACAGCGAATGATTTATGCTTTCAATAAACGAGTAAGAGCTCGCACATTTGAAGTTGGACAATTAGTGCTCAAACGCATGTTCCCTCACCAAGAGGAGTACAAGGGAAAATTTGCTCCAAATTGGCAGGTGCCGTATGTAGTTTGCAAAGTGTTATCAGGAGGAGCTTTGATTTTGTCTTAAATGGATGGCTAAAGGTGGACCAAGACAATCAATTTTGATGTAGTAAAGAGATACTATGTCTGATATGGGGGTTTCTTTGTATTTATTTCCTTGTAATTGCTTTCTTATCTGTAATTATTTTTACGCTTTGTAGTAGCTTTAAAATCCCTTTTTCTTTGATGTATGAACTATGTCTGACCTGAATTCCTGAGAAGAGGATACGTATGCAGCCTATGTCGGCTTCGGTCAACCCCTTAGAAAATTCTATTCATATTCTCCTGAACTACGTGATGACCTGAATTCCCAAGGGCAGGATACGTAGGCGGCCTTGTCAACTTCGGTCACCCTTTTAACTATATTTTATTTTCTTATGTTGTGGGAACTACGTTTGACCTGATTTTTATTTAACAGTATACATAGGTGCCACAATGGCTTAGTCATATCACCCCAAGAAATAAAAACTGGGAAATTTTTTTTGAGAAGGAATCTCAAAAAATTCAAAAGAAGAAGATCATCCTTTTGCAAGCCAAATAGAATTTTGAGAAAGATATCAGTAACTGGGGTAGAAATTTTGAGGCAGACCTCAAAATATCCACCATACCGTATTAAAGAGTTTAAAGCAACAACAAAGATATTGGCATAGAGAGAGCAGAGTCAACTTCATGGACCTTCAGGCTACAAAGGCTCAACGCCTCTAGCCAAGAATGTTCATTAAAGCTGACTTAATTAACAGAGACTCCTCCCAATCTTACAAAAGGATTTTTGAAAATTCAATTATTTACAAAAGTACTTACTTTAAATTAATTTACTCTATAATTTCACCTTACACTCACTAACCCGGGGAGTCAAAGCAGGAGTCAAAAGATGACAAATACATGAATAAGATGAGAACCCGATGATGGCAATGACAGGAGCTAAAGATTGAGAAAGTCAACACAGATCAATTTTACCAAAAACTAACAATTTTTCTGTGGATGAAGGTTATCCTGAAGCGAACAAAAACCAAAAAAAAGCGTCGATTATCCACTGCATTTCTTTGGCTTAAAAGAATATAAGAAAGCCAAACATCCCAAGGCCGATAAGAAAGAGCCAGGATGGTCAGGAGCTAAAGACAACTGAGTTTCCCAAAACTAATAGGTTTTTTGTAGTTGCAGGTATCATCAAACATGGAAAGAAAAATAACGACTGACTCAAATCCCAAGAAAATTAGGGATCATAAAGAACGTGCAACGTTCGAGAATGGTATGAGCAGAAGGTCCAGCATACTAATGGATATTCAAGGTGATGTTTTCTACAATCGCTGCATGATTACTTACATTTATCCTTATCTTCATACTGCATCATATCATGCCAAGAGGGACAAGCCAAAAAGGCCATGCCAAGAGGGCTATGCCGAGAGGGTCATGCCTAGAGGGCCATGCCGGGAGGGCCATGTCGTAAGGGCCATTCCAACTAAGTTTCCCAAAACTAACAGGTTTCTTATGGTTGCAGGTATCATCAAACGTGGAAAGAAAAAATGATGATTGACTCAAATCCCCAACAAATTAGGGATCATAAAGAACGTGCAACGTTTGAGAATATCCAGCATACTAATGGATATTCAAGATGATGTTTTCTACAATTGTTGCATGGTTACTTACATTTATACTCATCTTCATACTGCATCATATCATGCCTAGAGGTCTATGTCGAAAGGGCCATACCAAGAGGGCCATGCCGAAAGGGTCATACCAAAAAGGCCATACCAAGAGGGCCATTCCGAGAGGGCCATGCTGAGAGGGCCATGCCAAAAGAACCATTCTAAAAGGATTATGCCGTAAGGGTTGGGTCCTGAAAATCATATTACCTTCTCCGACTAGTTTCGAAGGGGATACAATCCAAGGGCATCTTCATATTGCATTTGATGCCCATAATTGATTCAAAGTCTTTTATATCCATTAATCACACAATAGAGAAATAGTCTATTGTTGAAGGATATTCTGAAGTATTTTCATATATATATATATATCCGATAATCATGCGAAGAAAAAAGAGTGTGGCATTGAAGCATGTTCTGAAGCATTCACATCCGATCAAACCTCGCAAAGACATTCTAGCATTGAGAGATATTCATTATCTTCAACTGCATTAATCATCAAAGATTTTTTTATATTCACTATTGGATCTCAAGAAATGTATGGTCCGAAGGATGTTTATAAGTCGCTATCCGAAAACGTACGACGTACTAGATTTTTTAAGAATTGATAATCCGAGGGTCATCTATAAGTCACATTATTTGAAATAGGATAGTGTGCAAGATTATCCACGAGTTGACAGCCCATGGGTCATCCATAAGCCACAATAACATCCTAACTGAATAGTGTGCAAGATTACCTAAAGATCGACAGTTTGAAGGTTATCCATAAGTCACAACTAAATCCTTACCGAAAAATATGCAAAATTATCAAAGTTGATAGGTCTAAGGGTTCTCTATAATTTGCGTCATATCCAAGATTGATTATGAGCAAGATTACCCAAAGACTACAAATTTGAGAGATATCTATAAGTCATATTGTGTCCAAGGTCAGATAATGTGCAGGAATACCTGAGAGCTAGCGATTGGAGGGATATCTGTAAGTCACCTCTTATCCAAGGTTGGATAATGTGCAGGATTACTCAAAAGCTAGCAACTTAAAGGATATCTATAAGTCATCTCATATTCGACCTCAAATAATGTGCTAGATTATCCAAAGAATGATAATTCAAGGGAAGTCTATAAGTCGTATTGATACGAGAGATGCGCAAGACTCCTTGAGGTCAAATACAACAAGCATTATAGGTGACCAAAAGGGTTGACACATTTAGCATATGGAAATGTGATTACAGGGACCACTTTATACGTGTCGCTGGTGCCCAAGAGGGCCACGCATTTATAACCATAAAGATAACCATTTTATTCAACAATAAAAAAGGTTGTTTTGTCAGGTATTGCGAGAATTATCACCCTCCAGATATACATGAGAGGATGACGTCTTTTGTAGGTAGCAACTCACCTGGAGATATGGTAAAATACTATATACCTCTTTGTGAATTATGTTTATTACTAACAATATTTGTTTGAGAGATATTGTCGAGAGCATCCGAAAAGGATGCAAGTCTCAAACCAAAATCACAGGTGCGGACGACTCCAAAAAGGACCCAGAACAACGTGGAACTTTTTCTTAGCAGCGAACTGGGACATAGTCCGAAGAGGAATATCAAAATCTTTGGACGCAATCTAAAAGATGACTTCCACCACTATCAAACCACACCCCTATCAGAAGACATGTGGGTATTTTTTGGGATTTTGTTTTAGTTTCACTTTCGAAGTACTTCTAAACTCACACCAAGGTTAACCTTCTCTTTCCTTCAAATTCGAGTGACAACACACTCAAAGTTTGGAAATTATATTCAAGTAAAGTCTTACCTATGGATGTGAAGAGCTCCACATTCATGGTTAAGAGGTTACAAGCCTCATTTCCATAACTCAATTGTCTGTAGCTCATCTTAGGCCAAAGGTTGTCTTAGTAAAAAGACCATCATTTCTACCGATCGAGTGAAACTACAGGCATTCTGATTCCCTGAATATCAGGGATACGTAGGTCGGGCTCTTTGTAGAAAACTCAACTGCATTCCAACCTTCTCCTAATTCACTTATTCCCTAGCTTTCCGACTTTACAAATTTCAAAATCGGGTTAGTCTATGAATTCTTTGAAAATTGTACTTAAAATCAGGCTTTATGAACTACAAGTGGCCTGAATTCTCATGTAACCTAAGATATGTAGGAAACTCGTTACCGGGGACCGGCCATAACTCTATGAAACTCATGCGAAAATCAACTTCTTTCAAATATGAATTTATGGTCAGACAAAAAATTAGGAACGTCAAACTCCCTTTGCCCAGGGTTACTTGCATCCACCCTACCTAAAGGGAGGGGGCAGTTGTTGAAACCTAATTTTTTTCCTCTCGGACTAAATTTATTCTTGAGATTCTTCGATTCTAAATAAAATTACAACATTTATTTTCTAAAGATTTTCAGAGTATCTATCTAAGTAATTTTGTCATCTTAAAGTAGCAATTATATATTTTTCGTATTCATATATACAAAATAGTACAATTTTGTTAATTAAATAATTATTCTTATGAAAATTGAATTTTAATCAAAGGTTATCTTGAAAGTTAATTCAAATGGTTAAAATTTTACTTTAAACATAATTTAGTCTCAAAATATAATTTAATTGGAAAATAGTTGTTTGAATTTATTTAATCAAGAAAATCGGGATTAAATTTATTTTAAATTTTGATTCAACTCAATCAATTTGATTAAATCCAACCAAAATTAAACTTTATTTGGCCGCAATCGCTATGCAATTAGTCAATGGAACTATTAATTTGGTCAGATTTTAAATAAACTAATTTCACTTAGGCTCTCTGTTAAATAGATTAATCCCCAATAACAACCCCATTTTAATTCCAATAGCCCTAACCCAAATCAAAACAAAAAAAAACACATTAAAATCAGCCCAATAACCAAGCCCAATTAAAAAACCAACTGACCCGGCCCATAACCCTTATTTTATCTTCTCCTTAACGGCGTCCCAAAAAAAATGACAACAGCAATACACCGACATCAACAGCTGTTGGAAACAGTGAACAACAACAACATACAACACCGGCAACAATAACGCACAACAACTTCAACCAAACGAACCTCTCTCTCCCAACGTTTGAATTTTGCAAACCTTAAGCATTGTTATTTGACTTTTGTTCAAAGAAAGGTGTGCTTCGTGCTCTAAAATCTTATCCAACTCAGAAGTATCACAGTCAATCCGAATTTGTGGGATATGTTTCCACTCTTTTTCTCAATTTTTTGTTATTTTCCCAACCACTCCTTGACTAAAATAGACTCTATTTTGAATTCTAATAGAGATTTTCCAATATAAATTGGAGTGGATGCTTCTATTTGGGAGGGGGAGGATTCGTTTGGGAGGAACTTTTTGGGGGAAAAAATTAAAGGTTTTGAAGGTGCGTGCCTTTAACCTTACGTAACCAAAAAGTTCAAAAAAGAAAGGCTCGCCAAGTCAAAATTTTAACTCCGGTGGTGAAGTCGTCTCGACTCGTTGTTCCCAGTTTCTGCCCCTAAAATGGTAAACACCTTTCTCTTTCAGTTTTGTTATTGGCATCATCATAATCGTAATTGCTGCGACTGTTCGATGTAGAAATCTAGGATTTTATTGTATTTTTATTGCTGTGTCGATGATCTAGACTCCAATGTGAATGAAATGGTATATTGATTAAATCTCGAAGATCACATCTTTGCCTTGTGTTCACTGTTTATACATTGTATGTAACTATTTTAGCTTTGCATAAAATACGTTCTCATTGTAAAATCTATCCTTTAGCGATCAAGGTCTAATATAAATCGAGAGAATACTACTTTTTCATCTTCAATTGGAAAAATATGTAGTATAATTTTATTTTGGCATAAGATGGAGTTGGTATAGTTTAACGAACCCATTTCTTAAATATTCACTTTAGACGTCTTATGTTGAGTAATTTATAAAGTGGAATTCTGGAATGTAATGTAAAAATTGCAGCAATCCTTTCTATATAAACATGTGGGTTAAGGATGATTGTGCATTTTCGTGACAAATATTTTGCTGCTAGTTTTCTTAATTTCTGCTCTATTCTTCTCTTTATTGTATATGTATGTTTAAAATTTGAAATGAGGTTTTTCATGCATTCTTTATACCTCCAGAAAGCAAATAACCTTTGAAATGGTTCTCCAGGCCCAACATGTCTACAGTTTGTCATACTATAATGTCGAAACTGTGAAAAGTTTGAAGATCTACGGAATGTAAATGCTAAGTTGTTAACGTTGGTCTCCTAGTTTTGTTTCAATTCTCATAGTATCTTCTTTGGTGTTTGAAATGCCTATTCTCCTAGTTTTGTTTCAACTCTCATAGTATCTTCTTTGGTGTTTGAAATATCTATTCTCCTAGTTTTGTTTCAATTCTCATGATATATGCTTTGGTGTTGGAATTATATGGGATAAGCTTGTGTTCTTTCACTTTGAAAAAAAAATTACTTTAAACTTCGGATAAATATTTTAAACTTTGTATTAAGCTTTGGGTTCTTTCACTTTGGATAAGCTTTGGTGTTTGAAATACCTATTTTTCTTCGTTCTTTCACTTTGTATAAATTATTTTGAACTTGTATTAATTTGGTGTATCTTCCTTGATGTACGCAATTTAATCGAGTCCATTGGACTCCATTCTCCCCCTTGGCATTTATGGGACAACATTCCACTTCTCCGAGTCAAAACTTCATGCCGAAGTCCCAAAAAATGAATCAAAGGACAATAAACAAGCTTGGTATACACCTGTATACAGATGATATATGTTGGAAGTGGCATCTTCGTACTATTACACCGAGCACAATAAAAAATGGAAGGGGAAATAAGCAATTTTTAGCGCTGATGTACACTGATATACAGTGTTTATACACAAAAACGTGGAGAAAAATAGCTTCTGTATACAGCTGATATACACTGAAATAATGGACTGCAATTCATGGGATTTAGGCCCAAAATCTGGGCAGCCGATAAACGGGCCTAAAGGGTCCAATTCTAACTCTTCCTTTATTTCCTATTCTTATTTATTTGTATTTATTTGAACACCCTAACTAATTAATTTAGATAAATCTCCTAAGTCGTTACCATTTTATTTTATCACATATTTTAGTCGATTCATGATTTTCTCGCCTAATGTAACTCGTCTAAATGAATTAAAATGGTTACTTTCGATTTTCCTATCCAAAACTAAGCTTAAAAGATATTGTCAAGTATTTTATTAAAAATGACATTTGTTTTGTTCATATGACTAATGACCTATTTGAATTAAAATAATTTCCTTCGAATCAAGAAAATTGTTTTTAGCATACTTTTTTTAAAAAAACTTTTCATTATTGATAAAATATTCTTAACATGACACTTTCTTAATAATTTTCAAACGCGTTATTCATAATAAAAGTGACCTTTTTAAATAAATGATAAATAGTAATAAAAATTAAAAGAAGGTGATATACTCCTCTTTTTTCTATAAAAACGCAAATTCATTTCCTCTTTAAATTCAAGCGCGCAACCTAGTTTACGTAGATTTCTTTTTAATTCCAGTAAAATATTAATTTCTCTAGAAATAATAATGAATTAAGTTGAATAGTTTCTCAACTAGAATGCCCCCTTGATCCTTTTTCTCAAAATTCTAGTTTTTGTGATCAATTATAAAATAAGTAAATACTTTTTCTCAAAATTAATATTGAATTAATTAGAACATGTTGTAACTTTTTTAACTCAAGTAGACTATTTCTCGTTTGGATTAACAAATGCCAATATTAAATATGTAAATAAATAATTTTAATATTTTAAAAGTAAACTTTTTCGTAAAGTTAGCCACCCTTATTTAAGTTAGTCAAATCTTTTGGTGAATCGTTCTAAACGGACGCTCCTAAGTGTCTTAAAAACCTTTTTAGGGCGTTAATTGAACCCTTACTCAGTTTCTCTAATTTCAAGGATTTATTTCTGTTTTTGAATCTTTGAAATTCCTTTAAGTTGTCTTGATATTTTCTATAAAAATCAAGTGACAACTCTGTAATTTTTTTAAAATTATTTCAAAATTTTCTTATATTTTATGAAATATTTTAAAAGGGTCAAAACAATTTCCTTTCAAATGAAATCTGAAAAGGGATAAAACAAAGAGGAAAACTGAGAGAAAAATAAGTGAATGGAATAGGGTAAAACAAGTCTCTTCCGGCGAGATTTTCGCCGAAATTGTAGATCCGGCAAAGCAAATACAGGATGTTTCCGTCTAAGCATGCTGGTAAACCACCGAACTCGACCCTTGTTTTAATGCCGCTGATGATCCACTGAAATTTGTTTCAATTACCGCCAGTCGTTGTTGCCAGTGAAAATTCCGACCCCCCCCAAAAAAATAGTGAAATCATCGTCGAAAAACCTCCCCCCAAACCGTCGAAAACTCATAAAAAATGGTGACCAAACTTCATTCCCTCACCGGATCTATAAAATCAATGAACACCGGTCAAAATCCAACCCCTATGGTCGGTTCCGGTGAAACAACTCGCTGAAAAAACACCATTACTGCCGGTGCCACCCTTCCCCGTCGGAAAATCCATAAAAACCGGCGACCAAATGACCAGAAATCACCAGATTTGCCCCTTTTCCACCACTGTTCATCAAAATCGGCTAGATCTGGCCGTGTTCCTATTTTTCGGCGATTGCTGCCCTTTCTTTTATTCTCCATCAATAAAATGTCGAGCCAAAATCGCATCTCACCGCCAAGAAAACAAAAATAGTAGCCAATTCATCTCGAGGTCGGCCTGTTTGGGTTGATTCCGACAATGTTTCACCGGAGATCATGTTCAGGTTCTTTATTTTTCTCAATTTTCCTATTTCGATTTATTTGTTTTCTTAGTAACTTTGTATTAGAATCAAATTTTGGGGGTTTTGAATTTGAGTTCTCTCAATTTATAATTTGAGTTTGTTTTAATTAAAAAATAATAATAAAATAGATTTTGGAAATCATTTAAAATTAGTATAATATGATTAGTTTTGTATATTTATTTATTATTATTTTATTTTTTATTTTTTATTTTTATTTTATTTTTTATTTTTATTCATTATTATTAATAAGGTTTAGTAATTCGTTATTAAATTAATTAACCGCTTTAATTAAATATTGTTCAAGGATATTATTGAGGTCGAATAGCACTTCAAAATAGACAAATCAATGTTTTATACGCTAGGCAAGTTTTAGGCACGCTTAAAAATTTTGTCTTGATTAAGAATGCGGCGTACACTTTTTTTTTTTGAGAAGATTAAAATTCAAGGATGCAATAATGCACATTTTTCTAAAATTAATTTTTCATCGATTTAATACAAGAGTTTTAAATATTCTCGATATAATAAAAATGAGCGAATCAAGGCCTTCAGACATAATTTATCAAAAATAGTTTAAATTATGATAAGCCAATAAAAGCGACCGTGCTAGAATCATGGGAATCGAGGGGTGACTCACACCTTCCCCTCGGTCAATAGAATTTCTTATCCGGTCTTTTATTTTTGCAGACCATAATAAAAAGTAATTTTCTTTTATCTAGAAATTCAAAAAAGGTGACTTGAAACACCATAACTCAATTCCAAGTGGTGACTCTATACATAAAAATAATCCCTATTCAAAATTGTCACTTTAATTGGAAAAATCTTTCGACTTCGACCTTCAGACAAAAAGGAGTGTGACATCTCTGGCGACTCTGCTGGGGAATAATTAGAATTCGACCTTTTAATATTGACTTTTACTTGCTTTAATTATTGTTGATATTGTGTTTGTTGGCCTAATGTGCTACTTGTTGCTTATTTATCGCTTTGATATTGTTGAATTGTATTATAAACTGTCTGCTCTCACGCACCCCTCTGAGCCTCTAAAATAGGATAGAAGGAATGCAGCGCATGTATCCTACCTTTTTTTTGAGAAAGCCGGAGTGTCAAAGCACCTGATGAAGGATTATTAGTCACATATGTTAGGCGGGTTTTGGATCTACAACGAAGGCGGAGTAGCACTGCTACCGAACAAGTTGTCCCTCCCCAACTCTAGTGTTCGCTCGAGTAAGCCAGTCTAGACACCTATCCCTATTAGGCTAAACTTAGAAAAACTAAAACTCAGAATCTGGTTATTCTTATTAGGTTCCACTTTATTTGCATCATGTACATTTGACTTAGCGGGATTGACACAGGGGTCGGGTCTGTCTAGGACACGTGACCTTCTTTACAATGACCAATATGTACATTCTACATGCTCTTTGACATTTATTTGAAAGGCTATTTGATTGTTGACCGGCTGTAGGCAACTTTGTGAAACACAAGAGAGTATTTTGTCCTCAAATTTAACGAATTATTTTTCAAAAAAATTAAAAATATATAGTTTTTAAGGTCGTTATGAATATGAGGGTCTGATTCTCACTATTTAGTCGGATACGTAGGAAACCCTTTCCGAGCACGACCCTGTCTTTGAAAAAATATTCATAGATTTATTGGAGAATACTTCAAAAATATGATTACTTTCTTAATTATTTTTCTTATCTTCATATATATAACTTAATAGCCCTGAATCTTTAGAGATCATGAGGCTAAATTCTTACAAAATAAATATATATATATATATTAAGAGTCCTGAACCTTTAGGGGTCGTGAGGATGAATTTTGCACAACAGCATGCTTAAAATAATAATTTTCTCTCTTTCTTTATTTCTAAGTTATTTTATTTCTTCTCTAGCGTACTTAGTTGTATTTTCTTCCAAGCCCATGGTTGAGCTTGTATAGAGGTCTGTTGTTGTAAAATTCTCGGTAGAGTTGGTCGAAATAAGTGTCATCCCTTAAAAAAAAGAAAAAAAGAAAAATATTTTTTTAGTTTTTCACGAACTACGCAACCTGATTCTCATCTTAGTGAGATACGTAGGCAGCCCTTCATGGGTTCGGTGATCTTAAACAAAAAGGTTGTCTTTCCTTCTAAACAAAAAGAAAGAGAGTTTTGATCCTTATATAAATAGAAATTAATTTGTTTTCAAAAATAAAAGAAAATGTGTGTTTTCTTATAATTATTAATAAATTAAAAAAAATTATTTCTCATTATTCAAATTTAAAAAGTGTGTTTCTTCATATTTCTAGTTTCAGGAACTACGCACACCTGATTCTCATTTTAGAGAGATACGTTGACAGTCCTCCATTGATTTGGTGATATTCTTAAAAAAAAAAAACAAATCTCCAAAGTCAAAATAGTATTAAGGTGGTTGGTTTGTGGTTAAGTTGGAACTTCATCCATACAACGCCAGATAAAAAAAAGAAGGCAAGATGACACACAAAGCAGGCACAAAGTCTGACAATGAAGAAGTGCATAATTAGTTGATTTCATAGGAATCTGGATTGGTGAAAGGGATAGAGATGATTGATGTCTTCCTCCAACCACAAGAGCATGAGTACTTTAATCACCTACTTTCTACTGTAGGTAAATCTTTATTGAAATAATCAAATGGTTGAAAATGAAATCGAATTGGGAAAAGTTGCAAGTCAAATAGCGCCCTTAATGCTATAACTCAGACAATTCAAAATAGTTTGGGACACTTTGGGGTCACGAAGAAGAGAAAATAAAGTTATAGCAATGATTGTGGAGGCTCCATTAAGGCTGACGTGCAAATCAATGGCTAAAATGTCAAATCTCGGCAATTTGAGAGGTCATGTCGTTACCTACAAGAAGAGAGTTTTGGTAGTCTGTTTTATTTTTCTTCTATTATCCAAATAATTTAAGCGTTGTAGTTCGGGATCTGTGTAGTCTTATTTTCTTATTGTTGTTTTCAAACCCTTCTATCTTTTCTATCAACAAAATATGTTTCCCTTTTATTTTTAAATATATATTATGTATTTATCTTTTTTTCTTTATACCATTCTGTTCATGGTGATTCTAATGATATGCTAGCGTGCTAAATTCACAGACTAATCTTTAAACCCAATCTAATTCTGAAACATCGAGACAAGAGGTTAAATTGGAAAAAAAAGAGTAAATAAGAAAATAAGTAAAGTGTTGAGGTGTTTGGGGACCTAGTTACAACCTTACGTGAATAAATTGATGCAATCACTTTGCGAATAAAAATGACTTGGTCTTCAATAAAAATTCAAGTTACCCAGTATAAAATAAAACTAGGGCAAAAGCTATTTTTTGTATGAGTCGATTTCAAAAGTTGTAAATCTCACCCTATGTAATATATATTTTGAGCCTCCTGCCGCCCTTTATTTTAAATCCTATCCAAAAGCCAAGTTACAACAAAAGAAAGACCTTCAGATCAATCTTTGAGAGTGTAAAGGCTAAGCGTGTTATGTGTATATGATGTTTCATATTTTGGGCACTGCTTTCCTTCATCAACATAAAACTATGAGAAAAATAAAAATGAGAGTCTTATTAGTGAAAACCCTCATGGACATATAGGGCGACAATGAGTTGTGAAAAAAATAGAAAAATCTTATTGGTGAAAACCCTCGTGGGCACCATAAGGCATTAGTAAGTTGAGAGAAAATGAAAACGAGAGAGGCTCACTGGGGAAAATCCATTGAGTTACCACTAGCCTAAGGAGGTTTTTTAAAATCTAAAGGCAATAAGTTCAAGAGCAGCTCAATTTCAAACTTAATAGGCTGGGAAATGTTGATAAATGATTGCGATGGAAAGATCAGGTTGTTTAATTCAAAATGCATGTCATTAATCACTTGAATCATCTACCACACCCAAATAAGTTTTTCACTTGAATCAACTACCACACTCAAATAAGTTTTTCTTTTTGATGTCTTTAAAAAAGAGATGTCTATTGTCCTTTTCTTTTCTTTCTACATTTTTATTTTTGATTTTTGTGTCTTTGTTGTCAAATGAAAAATCACTATCATCATATTTCACATATTTTGAGTCAAGTTCATGTTAAGTCAAGTGAAAAAGGATTTCAAAACTTGCTACCAACTTTTTCAATTGCACAAAGCAAGACAAAGAGTGGACACACAAAGGTACCATATTTCAAAATAAAATAAGGCACTCAAGAATGCTTGTTATTCGATAGTTTTTGGACTCATGGGAATATAAAAGTTTCATTGGAAGATAAATACAGAGGCATCATGCAAGAGAAATACGATTTGAGTCAAATACTTTCAATAGTAAGAATTTGGGGGGTCAAAAGTATGACAAGTAAACGATACCTATCAATGGTCCAAATTGGAGATGAGTATGACAAGTGCAGAGTGGCCACCTTAAATACCAAATGCCATAAACCAACCAACACATTTTAAAATTCACAATATTTTCTTTTTTTGAAACAGAGATGCATGTTACCTTCAAATCAGGGGCTACAAAGCCAAAATATCAAAAAGTAAAATTCTTCACTTTTACAAATACAAGAGATAATATGGCTACACTTATTTAGTAATCACAATCATGGTGAAAACTCATTATTCTATATCCCTAATAGACATACTTCCTTGTCTGAGTATTTCAGGTCTCAGTCGTTAGGTGACTCACTTCCCAACTTTAAAATTCACTCCTAGAAGATACACTTTCTAGTCGAGTCCTTTCATTTGACCCCTAGGAGACACACTTTCTTGTCCGGGTAATTTAAGTTTCATCTGTTAGGTGACACACTTCCTAACTTGAACTTTCACTCCTAGAAAATGCAATTTTTAGTAGATTCATTTCATTTAACCCCTAGGAGATGCACTTTCTTGTTTGGGTATTTCAGTTTTTATTTGTTAGGTGACACATTTCCTAACTTGAATCCCTACTCCTAGAAGACGCACTTTCTAGTTGAGTCCTTCTATTTAACTCTTAGGAGATGCACTTCCTAATTTGAACCATTACTCATAGAAGACATACTATCTAGTAGAGTCATTTAATCCCTAGGAGATGCCCTTCCTACTCTGGATGATTCAAGTTTTATGTGTTAGGTGATACACTTTCTAACTTGAACTTTCACTTCTAGAAGACACACATTCTAGTCGAGTCCTTTCATTTAAATCCTAGGAGATGTATTTCCTAGTCTGAATAATTTAAGTTTCATTTGTTAGGTGACGCACTTCCTAACTTGAACCTTTACTCCTAGGAGACGCACTTTCTAGTCGAGTCATTTCATTTAACCCCTAGGAGATGCACTTCCTTGTCTGGTTAATTTAAGTTTTATTTATTAGGTAACGCACTTCCTTACTTAAATCTTTACTCCTAGAAGTCACACTTTCTAGTTGAGTCATTTTATTTAACCCCTAGGAGACGCACTTTCGTGTTTGAGTAATTTAAGTTTCATGTGTTAGGTGACGCACTTCCTAACTTAAACCTTTACTCTTATAAGATGCACTTTCTGGTCAAGTTCTTACATTTGACCCCTAGGAGACACACTTTCTTTTTTGGGTATTTCATATTTTATTTGTTAGGTAACACGCTTCCTAACTTGAATCATTGCTCCTAGGAGACGCACTTTCTAGTTGAGTCATTTCATTTAACCCCTAGGAGACACACTTCCTTGTCGGGGTAATTTAAGTTTCATTTGTTAGGTAATGCAGTTCCTAACTTAAGCCTTGACTCCTAGAAGACACAATTTCTAATTAGAGTACTCCACATTAACTCTCAGGAGATGTGCTTCCTAATTTTGGTCATCAGTTTTACTCTGAAAAGATGCATTTCTTTAGCAGGGTTTTGATTTACCCTCTTTACTATACTTTTCTAAAAGCTATGATCTGATAACACTCAAAAAAATTTTCTAGTATAAATTGAGGCAATTTTTTTTCCATGTTATTTGTGTTTTACTTTCTGCTTAAGGCCTTCCTGAATAATGGGAATTTGCTTTCTGCTCAGGGCCCTCCTGAATAATGGGACTTTACTTTCTGCTCAGGCTCTCCTTAATAATGGAAATTTACTTTATGCTCAGGACCCTCCTAAATAATGAAACTTTTTTTTCTGCTCAGGACCCTCCTGATAATGGGACTTTTTTTTCTAGTTCACATTTTATTTTGAGTTCAGGAACATGTTTGGAAAATCAAAAATAGCAAGTCAGGAGCCCGCTTGGATAACAGGGTGAAGAAGTTGTAAGTTCAGGAGCTCGCCTAAAGAATAGGGTGAAGTAATAACAAGTCAGGGGCCCACCTGAAGAATAGTGTGACGATTTTCAAATTCAATTCGAAAGAAAGTTTGGAGAATAAGTCAATTTTCAAGTTCCTCTCCAATGCCAAGAGCCAACATGGAGGAACATTTCGTGTTTCAAGTTCAATTCATAATAACTATCTCACTATTTGAGGAGTCATGAAGATTGTAGTCCAGATTCTAAAAAAGCTACATAAGATAGGATATTTCACTTGTATCTTTATTTTTTATTTTTCATTTGAATGTAAAAGTAGAATGTCGTGAATCAGAGACTCGACGGAACTTGACTCAACCTTTAACCCACAATCTCACCATTTTACCCCATTGAACAACATATGATCTGATTTCCTTATAACCCTGTTGTAACACCTTGGGAGTACACCCTGAATGCCACACGGTGCTTATAGTTTCGAAAGACCACAAGCTAACCCATGAGCTGGTACCTGTTGTGTACACTGATTTAATATACTGATAACGAACATATGTGGAAATAACTAAATATGCCATAAGGTTTCAATACTGAAAATAATACAACCGAAATTCACAAATCTGAAACATAAGAAAAAATAGTAAAAACTAACTGATAAAACTGACAACAAACTGACTGCCTGAAATGTCTGAAAGCCTCTAAGATTAACTAGATGAGAGTTGATGGGACAGTCCCTTAACTAACTCCCACTGACGACTAAACTAAAAATACTGAAATAACATAATTGGTCCTCGGAATATGAGGACTCACCACTGCTACCATTGCTGAAGCGTTGGAATGTCTAAGTACGGTCGGGAACCTGAGCGCCCGAACCTATGATATGAGCTATCATAGTGCAAGAAATGAGTATGAGGTCAATACTTTGAATGTACTGGTATGCTAAATGGTGTTAGGATGATATGCAAGGCTCATGTACATGAGTAATAACTGACTGAATGAATAGCATGAGATAACTGATACATGGAATACATAAAAGTTGTAAAATCTGAGGATGCATAACCAAGCATATAACATGATACTAAAATAGCCTGTAAACTGAAGTATTGAAATACTGAAACTAAATATCTGATAACTCTATGCTATGGTAAAAAAACCTGCAACTGAACTCTGTAGTGAATCTGAACTGAAACTAAGGGAGCTATCATCTAACCGACATGCCCCAATATGAGCTAAATGGGGTCCAACCTATGACCCCAGTTGGAAGAGTGTCAGTACTGTGCCACGGGTACTAACAATGACTGTGTGGATCCACTGAGTCACCCTTATCTGGCAGGTGTTCTAATGAAATATATGCTACCCTCAACTGGAAGGTAAAAACTTTATCAACCCTTAACTGGCAGGTTAACATCTCTAATGTATGCTGGCTACATAGTTATGGAACTAAGGGAATGTTACTAAAGATCACACCCTCAACTGGAAGGTGAGCCCCTATACGTAGGTTCTCTCGTGTGATGCCCCGGAAAAATTTTTCGTTAAGATCTCGGACGAAAATGTGTTGAATTTTGTTCTTTATTGGGATTAATAATTTTTCTATGTGGAATTTCTAGATATGCAACCCGTCATCTCATAGAACATCAAATAAGATTTCCAACGATATGTAGATCATCCAAAACAGACACTCGAGCGATGAGTTATGATCATTCCGATCTAACATGAATAGTGATGAACAGTAAATGTGCAGGAAAAAAATACTGAGGCTAGGAGAATTTTAGGGTCAACTTCAAATAATCATAAATCTTTGTACATAATAATCTGGGTGAGATACTATATATCAAAAGAAAGCTCTGAAAGTCCTCTTTCCAATGAAATTGGTTTCATCCAATTTGGCCATCGGAGCAAAAAGTTATGGTTGATCTACTTCAGCCTATCAAAACAGTCCACCAAAGGATAAATTTGACATTATTTGATTTTTAAGGGTATTTTGGTCATTCCTACTCCAATCCATCCGGGTAAATCATGGATTTAAGTCCATTAAGTGCATTCAATAGCTCATTTTTCTCCAAAATTTCCTAAGGCTCAAACCCCAACCCTACTACTCCAAATTTCATCCTTCTATGTCTCTTGATTGAATCGTAGAAATTTCAAATTTATTTGGGATTTGAGTTGATCATGTTAAGGGCTTCGAGAAGCACCCTTTATTTTCGTGAATAAAGTTCCGGAGTCAGAAATTCATATTCATCTTCCATTTTTAGGTATGTGGGGCTTTGAACAAGATTATCCTTTCGATCTTATGCTTGGTATTTTTGTTGAATTACATTGACATGAGATTTTACATGTTTTACCATGAATTGGAATATGGTTTTATATATTATATTATTATCCATGAGCTATGGGATTATGTCATCCGATATGTGTATGATGTTGAGATGGAATTATGTCCAAAAAGTATTTGATTATGAGAGTATGATGATTTAATTTGTTAAGCCTTGATTTATACTATCATTCCACTATTTCCTTATTATGAATTTATAATTGATATTGGAAATTCTATATCCCTACTATGGGTTGATGTCTCAAGTACCTTTAAATGAGAGTTGGATGGCAAATTGAGAAATGTTGATATTGAAGTTGCAATAAGTCTTGGTATTTTTCGGATGGTTTTGATGAGTTAAATTATTGAAAATATTATGTATTGAGTCTTCATATTCTTGTCCAAATGTCGAGTCGGTTATGGTTCAATGCATTGATACCTTGTTGATGTTGAGGAAAATTAAAATATTTTGAGCTAAAATGTGTTGAGTTAGGAATCCACAAATTGATATGATTTGATAAATGAGAAAGAGATTTGATTTGGTCTTTATGATAGACCCTTGTGATGTTGTGGTGGATTTTCTAACACGTTCTGAGCTTGTCGGGGAGTAGTACTTAGCACCGAGAGGGAAATTTGGTATTTCCCCAAACCTATGTGCCACCGTAGGGTTGTTTGATGATGATATTATTGGCCAGAGAGCCCGATTGTGATTATTGTAGTTTTAAGGTCGTACTCCCTGGCAAAGAGTATGACGCTCCCACCAATGAGGGTTTTAAATGTTGGTATTCCATGTAGCTCACGTGGGGTTGTCGGTTATAGGAAACTTCCCTGTCCATAAGAGTCATGTTTATTGAAATACTGAGTCAGTCTAAGTTTTGATGTGGTAAGTCAAGTTGCCTATGATGATCTACAATGATTTATGAGGTTTTTCTCCTACATTTCCTATCTAAGGTGTGTCATTATGGTCCGTATGTACGTTTTTACAAAATTTATGATATTATTTATATTTTGCATGCGCCCCCACATACTTAGTTCGTATCTTGTGCTGACCCACATATTTTTCTATGGGCTACATTCTTACCATGATGTAGGTTCAGGTACTCAGTCGCAGCCGTGATAGTGATATCCTAGTGCCGCATCTACGTTCCTTTAGTGGTGAGTCCTCATGGTTCAAGGACCAAGTTTCTAGTTTTGCTGCTGTTGTTTTGTGATTCCTTTGGTGTGTTGAGTCAGTTGGGGGTTTGTCCCAATGGCTCATTGAGTTTGCTGTATAGAGGCTATGTCAGACTAGTGTCATTCCATATATGTACAGTCTAACGATATTCCGTGCCATGTGCGATGTGATATGATATGTACTTATATATATATTCTTAGTGTAGCGTGTATGTTGTTGTGTTGGAACCCAAGGGTAGTGTTTTGTATTAAAGGGTTAGCTTGAGGCTATGTGCAGCCTTGGGCACCGTGTGGCATCTTGGGATGATATTTTGGGGCGTTATAGCTCGGTGCTAAATCCTACTCCTAACTAGACTGACTCTTATTACTGGATTGAACTAAGCTTACAGATATGATAGTTGCTGAACTGATGATACTCTAATATGTCCAAAATCATTCTAAAAATACTAAGACTAAGTAAACAACTAAGTTTTAGGATATTCATAACCCCCAGGACTCGATAACATTACCAGTAGAAGCATACTAAAGCGTCAAGAGCTTGATAAGTAGTTATTATTCAAAATTCATCTATTAGGCATTTCATCAAAAATATGGGGGTCATAAAGTTAAAGAATGGGAAATTGTTAAATCATGGCATAATAACATAATTTCAATACAAAAATCGTGGGTTAAGGATTTAACATGCAAATATCATCCTACAAAAGGGGTCAAAGGATAATTCCAACAAAACACATGTAAACATGATATAAAAATCGAAATTCATGGAAGTTCAAGGATAAAATTCATGAAAACATGTAAATGTCTTGATTTTAAACTTTAAAGCGGATTCTTGGACTACATAGGTGAAAAGGAACCATGAATGAACATCTAACATACCTTAACTGATGAATTTTCATGAGTTCTTGGTGATTTCTTGATGCTTGAACTTGGATTTGAAGAAGCTAGAGTTTTGTTCTTGAGAGAGTTTGTGAAAAGATGAGTGATTTTGCCCTTTTGGGAGCTTAATCTCGTGTTATAGGTGAGGCAAAGTAAGGGGAAAATGACTCAAATACCCCCACATACCCTAAATTAATTAAACTGAACATGTCCAGTAAGCGACGCGTCACGTCACTCAGTCGACGCATTAGATGCATCGCACCCCACCAACGCAATAAGCAGCGCTCTGTGGCCATATCGTGCTGACTCGCTGGTTTGAACATCCTAAAAAGCCTAAAACCTTATTCAAAAAATCCAAAACTTACCTAAGACATGCTATCGACCACCCCGATCATTCATCAACTTAAAAATTGATATTCTAAGAAAGAAAAGGTCAGAATTAAAATCATCAAAGTTTAAGAGGCTTTGGAAATGACTAAGTTTTAACACTTAGTTAAATTTTCTAAGTTTTGGAAACTTCCTAAGTTTTGGACCCTTTTTAGCTTGCAAAAGTGAGCTGAAATGAGCTAAGATCTTATGGGGTCTTACAATATCTCTCCCTTGGGAACATTCGTCCTCAAATGAGACTGATTAAGCTGAGAATTACTGAGATGCTGAGAATACATACTGAATATGCACAACTGAAACATGGTTACATGACTGAGTCTGAACATGATGACCGACTAAGCTGATTAGTGAATGCAAGCAATGACATGAATATGATCATATGGCTGGAACTGAGAATGGAAAAGAGATAATCTAAGGAAAAACTGTTACCTTGAACTTAATTTGAGTTTACGGAGGAAATGTGAGGGTACTTGGTTCGCATATCTGCTTCTGCTTCCCAAGTAGCTCCCTCTATAGACTGATTCCGCCAAAGAACTTTGACCAAATGAACTTCTTTGTTCCTCAGTCTGTGAATTTGACGATCAAAGATTTCAATTGAGAGTACTTCGTAAGAAAGGCTGCTCTGAACATCTAGTTTTCTAAAGGGACAGTGACAGATGGGTCACCAATACACTTTTTTAACAAGGACACATGGAATACTGGATGCATTCAAGCCAAATCTGCGGTCAACTCAAGCTCATACACTACCTTCCTATAACGGCTCAAGATCCTGTAAGGGCCTACATATCGAGGACTGAGTTTCCCCTTCTTTCCAAATCTTTTCACTCCCTTCATGGGAAAGATCTTCAAATATACCAAATCTCTAGCCTCAAACTCAAGATCTCTTCTTCTCACATCTAGATAAGATCTCTGACGGCTCTAGGCTATCTTAAGCCTCTCTCTAATCAATTGAACTTTATCCAAAGCATCAAACATTGAATATGGCCCTATCAATGCAGTCTAACCTACCTCAAACTAGCTAATAGGAGATCTACATCTCCTTTCATAGAGAGTCTCAAATAGAGTCATCTGAATACTAGAATGATAACTGTTATTATAAGCAAACTCAATCAATGGTAAGTGATCATCCCAACTGACCTTAAAGTCGATAACACAAGATCTCAACATGTCCACTAGGGTCTGAATAGTCCTCTCTGCCTTACCATCTATCTGAGGGTGAAAGTCTGTACTGAGACGAACATGGGTACCAAGACCCTTCTAAAAAGCCTTCCAAAAATAAGAGGTAAATTGAGTACCTCTATCTGAAATGATGGACAACGGGACTCTATGCAATCTAACCAACTCTCTAATATAGAGCTTCGCATAATCCTTGGCTGAATAAGAAGTATGGGTTGGCAAGAAATGGGCTGATTTGGTCATTTTGTCCACAATAACCCAAATTGAATCATGCTGGCGTCGTGAACGAGGAAACCCTATAACAAAATCCATATTCACCTCTTCCCACTTCCACGTAGGGATGTTGAACTCCTGCATAGATCCACTAGGCCTTTGGTGCTCAACCTTAACCTGCTGACAATTAGTACACTTGGCTACAAACTCTATAATATCCCTTTTCATACTGCTCCACCAATAGATTCCTCGCAAATTATGGTACATCTTAGTAGCTCCTGGGTGAAGAGAGTAACGCACACCATGCGCTTTTACAAGAACTCACTATCTCAAACCATCTACACACAACATACACAGTCTACTCTGGCAACATAACACACCATCTCACCCTTGGGAGAAAACCTCTACTTTCTGATCTCTAACTGACTCCTTCAACTTAACTAGACTGGGGTCCCTATCTTGCTTTTATTTCACCTAAGCAACCAAAGAATATTCCATACTATTCTGAACCCATACACTACCCTCAGTTGAGTCAACCAAGCGAATGACTAATCTATCCAACTGATGAACCTTCTGAACCAACTTCTTCTTATCATTCTCAACATGCGCAACACTACCCATAAATAATCTACTAAGGGCATCTGACACTACATTGACCTTGACGGAATGATACAAAACACTTATATCATAATCTTTTAACAATTCTGACCACCTTCTTTGACAAAGATTTAAATCTCTCTATGAAAACACATACTACAAAATATTGTGATCCGTGATCACATCAACATGCACCCCATACACATAATGCCTCTAAATTTTCAAGGCAAACACAGCAGCTGCTAAATCAAGATCATGGGAAGGATAATTCTTTTCATGGGGTTTACGCTATCTAGAGGCATAGACTATGAACTTACCTCTCTGCATTAAAACATAACCTAAACAAACTCTAGAAGAATTGCAATAAACAACAAACCCATCTGAACCCTTGGGTAAAGTCAAAATTGGGGCTGAGGTGAGTCGATTCATCAACTCCTGAAAACTCTTCTCACAAGAATATGACCACTAAAACTTGACCTTCTTCTAGTTCAATCTAGATAGGGGGATGCAATAGACGAAAACCCCTCAACAAACCGGTGGTAATAGCCGGCCAAACCTAAGAAACTCCTAATGTCTAATGGAGAGATGAGTCTGAGCCAGTTTCTCATGAGTCTGAGCCATTTTCTCACTGTTTCGATCTTGTAAGGATCAACTCTAATGCCATCACCATAAATACTATGACCAATGAAAGCTTCTGAACTTAGCCAAAATTCGCACTTACTGAATTTGGCGAACAACTGATGGAATCTAAGAGTCTGCAATACTATTTAGAGTTGGTATGTATAATTAGTTTCATTACGGGAATAGACAAGGATATCATCTATGAAGACTATGACAAACATATCCAAGTATTGCTTGAACACTCTATTCATCAAGTCTATGAAAGCTGTTGGGCATTCGTTAGACCAAAGGACATGACTAGAAATTCAAAGTGACCATACCGTGTTTTGAAAGCTATTTTTGGAATGTCACATTCTCTGACTCTAAGATGATGATAACCGGATCTGAGGACTATCTTAGAGATATAACTTTCAACCTAAAGTTTATCGAGCAAGTCATCAATCCTAGGGAGTGGATACTTATTTTTTATTGTGACTTTGTTCAATTAACGGTAATCGATGCACATTCTAAGAGAACCATCTTTCTTACGCACAAAAAGGACTGGAGTGCACCATGGGGAATACTGGGCCTGATGAATGCCTTATTTGAGAGATCTTTCAACTGTTATTTTAACTCCCTAAGCTCCATGTGAACCATTTTGTAGGGTGGAATAGAGATAGGCTGGGTATTTGGAAGAAGATCTATTCTAAAGTTGATTTTTCTTTTGGGAGAAACTCCTAGAAACACATCTAGAAATTCCCTCACTACTGAAACTGACTCGATATTGGGAATCTCTGGACTAGAGTCTTTAACTTGAACAATATGGTACACACACCCCTTGGATATAATCTTTCTCACTCTAAGGTATGAAACAAGCTGACCCCTAAGTGCTGAAGCACTACCCCTCTATTCAAGGTCTGGTTCATTGGAAAACTAAAAATGAACAAATCTGTTTCTATAATCGATTGAAGCATAGCATGAGTGGAGTCAATCCATGCTAAGAATGATATCAAAATCAGTCATCTCTAACTCCACAATATCAACTGAGATGACTTCCTGGGATATTGTGATCGAATAATTCCTTATACTTGCCTGGATACAAAAGAGACACCTACTGGGGTGGACACTGAGAAGGGTTCTGCTAAAGTCTCAGGACTTACACCAAAATTCACAGCTATATAGGGAGTTACAAAATAAAGAGAAGCTCTGGGATCTAACAAAGGATAAATATGTAAATAAAAGACCTGTAATGTACCAGTAACCACATCAGGACAACTTTATGGATCCTATCAGTACTAAAGTATATACAACCTGTTTGGGCACTGACCACTGGTTGTGCTGGAACTGGGGATGACTGGACTGACCCTACTGACCACTCAGTGGGAAATCCCTGAACCTGTGTCCTGGATTTCCATACCCAAAGCATATATCACTACCAGCCCTACACATATCCTGATGGTTTCTATCGCATTTCTTGCAAAGAGGATTTGTATGACCACTGTTCACACTTTCCTAGGGCTTAGGGCCTAGTACCCTATCTAGATTATCATGTATGAACTTCAGCGCTAGCGCACTAGATGAATATGGAGTTGGGGCCAAAGATTTCTGAAAAAATTGAAAATGGATACCCCCCTCCTACCTTAGCTAAGAAAAACTGAAGCTACTTGTTCTGGCCCTCTTATTCTCTCTCTCTTTACTTAAAGTTCTGCTCCTAAATCTATTGAGCATGGACCATCAATCTAGACAAGTCCATCTCCTTAATCAACATCGCGGTCCTGCACTCCTTGACCACGCTTTCAGATACACATGACACAAACTTGCTCATTCTTGACCTGTTATCAGCCACCACATGAGGAGCATATCTCACCAACTGAGTAAACTTAAGTGAATACTCCTTCACACTCATACTAACCTTCTTCAAATTAATAAATTCTTGCTACTTAGCTTTCCTTAACTCTAAGGGAAAGAACCTATCTAAAAAAGTTGTAGCAAACTCTTCCCATTCAACAGGTCCTGTATCTGCACCTCTATCTCCCTTCTACTACTTATACCAGGTATGAGCAAAATTCTGAAACTGGTAAGCACCCAACTCTGCACTCTTACTAGAAGTCACACCCACAATGTCAGTTACCTTCTGAACCGTGTTAAGGAACTCCTGTGGATCCCCATCAGACTTGGACCCCAAAAAATAGAGAAGGGTTTACTTGGGTGAAGTCTCAAATCCTAGATGCAACAGTATTAGCCATTAGAACATCTGGGACAGCAGCCTGCTAATTATTTTGAGCTGCTACTAAGTGAGCTAAAGTAGTGAATGCAACTCTGAATTCAGCATGAGAGACATGCTCGTTCAGGGGATCTTCCTAAACAGGCAGAGGTACGGGCAGATTCCTATTTCTTCTTCCGTTAATTTTTCTATGAGGTATGTTCTATAAATGGAAAAAAGATTAAATTAGAAAGAGGGTTTAAATTAAGCTCACGCTCACTTTCACATCATGGATACTGAAAGAAGGGATACTTTTCCTTAAACGTCTTGTAGTCACTTATCCACTTTACACTCATGCATAAGACTCTACTTAATATGACTTTTAGACTCCCTAGGACACTTTAAACGTTAGGCTTTAATACAGAGTTTGTAATTCCCTAAGAGTACACCTTGGATGCCACACGGTGCTTACAATCCCGAGAGACCATAAGCTAACCCATGAGCGGGTACCTGCTGTGCGCACTGAATTAATATACTGTGTGAAAACAACTAAATATGCCATAAGGTTTCAATACTGAAAACAATACAACCAAAATCCACAAATTTGAAACATATTCGAAAATGCTGAAAACTGACAACTAACTAACTGCCTAAAATATTTAAAAGCCTCTAAGACTGACTGAATGAGAGTTGATGGGACAGGCCCCTAACTAACTCCTACTGACTACTAAAATAAAAATGCTAAAATAACATAATCGGTCCTCGAAATATGAGGACTCACCACTACTATCACTGCTGATGTGTTGGAATATCTAAGTGCAGTTGGGAACCTGAGAGTCCGAACCTATAATATGAGATATCATAGCACAAAAAATGAGTATGCAGTCAGTACTTTGATTGTACTATATGCCAAATAGGGTTAGGCTGATATACAAGGCTCATGTACATGAGTAATAATGAATAGCATAAGATAACTAATACATGGTATGCATGAAAGCTATAAAATCTGAGGATGCATGACCAAGCATATAACATGATACTGAAATAGCTTATAAGTTGAAGTACTAAAATACTGATATTAAATATCTGATAAATGTATGTTATGTTCATACAAACCTAAAACTGAACTTTGTACTAAATACTAAACTGAGACTATGGGATTTATCATCTAACTGACATGCCCCAATATGAGCTAATTGGGGTCCAACCCGTGACCCTAATTAGAAGTGTGTCAGTACCATGCAAAAGGGACTAACAATGGCTATGTGGATCCACTAAGTCACCCTCATATGGCAGGTGCTCTAATGAGATATGTGTTGCCCTCAACTAGCAGGTAAACATTTTATCAACCCTCAACTAGCAGGTTGACATCTCTAACCTATGCTGGCTACACAGTTCTAGAACTAAGGGTCTGCTACTAAAGGTCACACCCTCAACTGGCAAGTAAGCCCCCATCCCTGGGTTCGCTCAGTGCTAAATCCTACTCTCATGTACATTGACTTTGATTACTGGACTGAACTAAGCTTACTGATATGATAACTGACTGAACTGATGATACTCTAATATATTCGAAACCATTCTGAAAATACTGAAACTAAGTAAACAACTAAGTTTTCGGGTATTCATAACTCCCAGGACTCGATAACATTATCAGTAGAAGCATACTAAAGCTTCAAGAGCATGATAAGTAGTTATTGTTCAAAATTCATCTATTAGGCATTTCATCAAACATATGGGTGTCATAAAGTTAAAGTATGGGAAATAGTTAAATCATGGCATAATAGCATAATTTCAATACAAAAATCATGGGTTAAGGATTTAACATGCAAATATCATCCTTCACACGGGTCAAAAGCTAATTCCAATAAAACATATGTAAGCATGATATAAAAATCAAAATTCATGGAAGTTAATGGATAAAATTCATGAAAACATGTAAAGTTCATGATTTTAAACTTTAAAGCGAATTCTTGGACTCCATGGGTGAAAAGAACCCATGAATGAACCTCTAACATACCTTAAATGGTGAATTTTCATGAGTTCTTGTTGATTTTTTGATGCTTGAACTTGGATTTGAAGAAGCTAGGATTTTTTCTTGAGAGAGTTTGTGAAAAAATGAGTGATTTTACCCTTTTGGGACCTTAATATTGTGTTATGGGTGAGACAAAGTAAGGGAAAAATGACTCAAATACCCCTACATACCCAGAATTAATTAAACTGAATATGACCAGTGATGATGTAAGCGATTAGTTGCTTCGCTTAGTCGACACGTTAGGCGATGCGCCTGTTGCACCCCACCAATGCGATATGCAGTACGCGGCGGCCATATCGCATTGACTCATTGGTTTGAACACCAAACAAGCCTCAAACCTTGTCCAAAAATTCCAAAACTTACCCGAGACATGCTATCGACCATTCCGATCATGAATCAACTTAAAAATCAATGTTCTAAGGCCGGAAAGATCGGAATTAAAATCATCAAAGTTGAAGAGGCTTTGGAAATGAATAAGTCTTAACACTTAGTGAAATTTTCTAAGTCTTGGAACCCTTTAGGATGCAAGAGTGAGCTGAAACAAGCTAAGATCTTACGGGGTCTTACATTGGGATATGTAGGTGGTCAAAAATCAAGACTCAATCATATTTTTTCTTTTGTTTTATTTTATTTACCCTCATTTTTCAAATAATCGAAGGGTCAAAAATCATCTCTTTGCCTACATCTTTGTATGAAAACTCTTCGAGATTTCTCACAAAGAGGGGCAAAATGTAGATACGTGATTTTTGACCCTCCCCGAGTTTTAACCTATTTTTTGGTATTAAATATCTATATTTTTTATTTATAATTTAATTAAAAAAGACATTATCCTAACTTAACTACCCTCCCTCTTTCCCCCTTTTCAGCAGATAACTCCCTCAACCCCCTCCCATAATATACATACATCAGATAACTGATATCAGACATCAACAGAGACTATCAAAAAAGATAGACAGAGAGGAAAAACCAATTAGAGAAGAAAATCAGAGAGTAGCTTAGAGAAAATTAACAGAGAGAAAAACACAAATAAAGAGAATTTTAGAGAAGAAAACAAAGAAAGGCAGTAAAAAAAAACAAAAAGAAAGAAAAGAGTGAAGCTCAAGTCTTTGTTTGGATTTTTGGCAGCGGCGTTTCTACTTTAGTTCATCAATAGGTTCTTATTCTACTTTATATTATTTACTGTATGAATTTTTATAATGAGCCAAATCATGTTCAAATTTATGTTAATGATCTCAATACATTATTTAGTATGTATGTTTAATTACGTGAACTTTTTGTCATCACATGTTATATTGTTGATTTATCGAATGTTTATATAATTGTTTAGTGAATGTGTTAAGAATTTAAATATTGTGTGTTAAATACTGTCTAGTTAAAATTAGGAATGAAAAGAAAGAGTAAAAAAAATGAATATACAGACATACATTGCATACACTTCTTTTTTTACATTACACAGACACACTTTCATGGATGGACACAAGCACAAACTTCTCCAAAAGAGCACACAACAACTGTTGCACACTACACACATATATATTGGTATATATATGCATAGAATTGGGTGAAAATCTGCAGAGAATTGAGAGAAAAGACATAAAATAGAGAGGAGAAATCAAAGGAGGTTAGAGAGAGACAGTGAATTGAGGGAGGAAAACTTAGAGAAAATAAGTGAATGGGATAGGATAAACAATTCTCTTCCGGCGAGATTTTTGCCAAAATGTAGATTCAACAAAGTAACTACAGGCTGGTTCCATCTAGATATGTCGGTAAACCACCGAACTCGACCCTTGTTTTAATGCCAGCGATGATCTACCAGAATTATTTTCAATTGCCGCCAGCCACTGTTGCCGGCAAAAATTCCGATGAATCCCCCCTGCAAAAAAAATAGCAAAATCATCATCGGAAAACCTCTCCCCAAATCGCTGGAAACTCATAAAAAATAGTGACTAAACTCCATTCCCTCACCGGATCTATAAAATCAATGAACACCAATCAAAATTCGACCCCTATGATCGATTTCGTGAACCAACTCATCAAAAAAACACCATCAATGCCACTGCTGCCCCTCCCTGCCAGAAAATCCAAAAAAACTGGTGACCAAACGGCCAAAATTGCCGGATCTGCCCCTTTTCTGCCACTGTTCACCATAATCAGCCAGATCTGGCCGTGTTCCTATTTTTCAACAATTGCCACCCCTCCATCCATTCTCTATCGATAAAACACTGAGTCAAAACCATATCTCACTGCTAAGAAAACAAAAACAGTAGCCAAGTCATCTCAAGGTCGACCGAAGATCGCGTTTGGGTTCTTTATTTTTCTCAATTTTTCCATTTCAAATTATTTGTTTTCTTAGTAACTTTGTATTAGAATCAAATTTTGGGGGGTTAGAATTTGAGTTATCTCAATTTATGATTTGGGTTTGTATTAATTAAAAAAAGATAATAAAATAGATTTGGGAAGTCATATAAAAATTAGTATAATATGATTAGTTTTGTATATTTGTATTATATTATTATTTTATTTTTTTATTTTATTTTTTATGTTTACTCATTACTATTAATAAGGTTTAGTAATTAGTTGTTAAATTAATTAACCGCCTTAATTAAATATTGTTCAAGGATATTATTGAGGTTTAATAGCACTTCGAATAGACAAATCAATGTTTTAAACATTAGGCAAGTTTTAGGTACGCTTAAAAATTTTATCTCAATTAAGAATGCAGCGTACACATATTTTTCTTAAGACATTTAAAATTCAAGGATTCAATAATTTACCTTGACAAATATTTTTTTAAAATTAATTTTCCTCTATTTAATACGATAGTTTTAAATATTCTCGGTATAATAAAAATGAGTGAATCAAGACATTTAGACACAATTTATCAAAAATAGTTTAAGTTAAGATAAGTCAATAAAAGTGACTATGCTAGAATCACGAGACTCGAGGGGTGCCTCACACCTTTCCCTCACTCAACAGAATTCCTTACCTGATCTTCTGTTTTTGCAGACCATAATAAAGAGTCATTTCCTTTGTACTAGGGAGTCAGAAAAGGTGACTTGAAACACCATAACTCAATTCCAAGTGGCGACTCTATAAATAAAAATAATCGCTATTCAAAATTATCACTTTAATTGAAAAAAATCGTCGACTTTGACCTTCGGGCAAAAAAAGGTGTGATAGGTTTGGGCACTCCTAATCCTACAATAATGAGGCTATTGATGGTGGATCACTCTATTAAGCGACCGGGTGGAGTCTTGTTTGATATTTTGGTGAAGGTTGATCGTTTCATTCTTCTGCCAAACTTTGTTGTACTTTAGTGTGAAATTGACCAAGAATACCTATTATTCTTAGGAGACCCTTCCTAGCAATCGAGCGAGCGATTGTTGACATGGAGCAAGGGGATATAAAATTTTGAGTGCAAAATGATGAAGTATCCTTTCGAGTATGTACGACCGAGAAACAACCTATGAAACTACAAGTGGTGTCCGTCATTGATATAGTGGACATGAGAGTGGATGACGGGTCCTTCAAGGATCTAACTTGAAGAATGAAGAATATAGTGCCGAGATATTAAATTAGACGTTGGATGGGAGGTAACCCATCATGCCATGAAAGTGGCTCGTATCCTTGATTTTTTATTCTTAGAATATATTATGTTTGTTGTGATTGATCCATGAAAATTAGGTGCCCAAAGGGTTTGCATTTGAATGATGTTGAGTAAGAGAAAGTGTGGTGAATTTGAGTAGATGGTTGAGTAGTTGAAAATAGGGAAGTAGAAACTGCACTCCGTTGTCGCAATCGCGATGGCACGGGTCTCGCGTCATAATCCATTTCCCGCGATCGCGACATAGTCAGTTTAGAACTGAATCATTTGTTTCTTAAATTTCAATTGTGTTTACTCATGTCGTAGGCATCTAATAGTGCAATTGCAATATCCCTGCATCTTTCAATCCAATATGTGCTTCAATTCTTTCCTTTTATAATTGTGTGTGGGCCTTATAACTTAGGTCTTTAGAATGGCCTAAAATTGTGATTTGCATGCTAAATCCTTGTTCAATTATGTTTGTTTGGTGTGGTTGGTTTTTGTTATTGGTGTGTACATAATTAGGGAAGTCTTGAGTATGCAAAATCATTCAAAATTATAATATATCTCTTGTGCACACCAATTGTTCGGTGAAATGCCTAAATAAACTTTTTAATTCATTTTTACCAGTAGAAGGGCAGGATCAAATGTTTAGGTATTGTTCTCTATGTTCATGTTATTTTCAACTTGTATTGAACACAAATTGGTAGGGAATGGGACCTTTGGTGTTGCTTGATCAGTTTTTAAACATGCCTCAGGTACCACGATCGGGGTGCTCAGAGTCGCGATCACGGCATCATGATTGCAATTTTATCTCTCGCGATCACGATAAGTAAGAGCATGTTCTTACTAGACTCTCAGGAGTCGCGATCACAATCCAAGTAGACCGCGGTTGCAACAACTAAGGCCAGTCTACCAAACTGGTAAAATGCTCAGACATTTTATCTTAAGCCTACCCATGCCCCATAAGTGTTTCCTTTAGCTCAATCAAGTTGGAAAACATGTTTTCTTCACATTAACCTTGATTACTAATGACCTCTGTATGGATTCCAGGTACTCAATGGTAGTCTACGACACAAACTGCTTTATGTCCTCGAAATGTAAGAATGAATATTATGAGGACCTCATGAGAAAGAAGTAGCTGCCCGAGAGAGGGATTTCCCTTGAGAATATGCCTGAGAAACTCTCAGATTTCTATGGGAGTCTAGAGGCCACTGGATGGATATGTGCTACCCCAAAACCATGTCAAGAAAATGAGCATTGGGTAAGGGAATTTTATGCAAATCTCAGTGTAGTAGATCTCTCTAACCTAGTAATAAGAACCAGGGGAAAAAAAGTTTAATTTGAGGCCGAGTAGAATAATGAAGTTTATGGGTTACAAAATATGGACATGAGGGACTACAAAGCCAAGGATTGTGCCCTTGGGAGCTGGTTGGCTGAGTATCTATGCCCAGAGAGAGAGGTCCCATTAGCCACCACGAAGACTGAGTACTGATTAATGACTTCACGACCTAAGCTAGAATCTGGTTGACCATTATTTGTAGCAGGGTCTCTCCCATAACCAACCTGATGAATGTCCCAACTATGTGTGCTCAGATAGTATCCTTCCTCTTGGACAATATTCCATTGAATGTTGGCCGCTTTGTGCTCATGGAGATTCGGCATTACATAAATAAGGAGGGGCCCATACTTTTGTTCCCATCATTAATCATGGAGTTGTGTAGGTGAGCTACAATTGATGAGTACCTAGAGGATAGTTGGATGTATCCAAAGACTTCCATTTACCCATTTAAGATCCAAGGATAGGGAGCCCTTGGAAAGAGTAAAAAAAGAAAGGTTGACTTGGAGAGGTCAACGGAGGATGATATAGATTCATGCAGGCCATCCATAATAGAGTCGTTTGATGAGATCTCAGTTGAGATGATAAAAATCAAGCTACCTCAGGGATCGGGACAGCTTTCCACCGCCCATCATTCTTGTGTTGATTAGTTCGACTATGAGAAGTATCTTAAGAACCAGCAGAAGCAAGGGGCCATTATTTCTAGATTAGAGCGATCCTACTCATCTTTAGAAAGATCACATATAAAGATCAAGGTTCTCATGATAAGACTAGAAAGAGGGAGAAAAATAGGGATAAATTCTTTACGAAGATGTAGAAGGGGGTGAAGGGCCTATGAAAGGTTCTGAAACCCAAAGAGCGACGACTTCCTTCTCCTCAGGATGAGTGTGATGATGAGATCCTAGCAACATGGTTCAAATCTGATGATTATAGGGATGATGCCGAGATCGAGAGTGACGCCAATGCTTGATGCGGTTACAGGGAGTACCCTTTACCTTTTCCATATTTTCATGATTATGCAGTGAGGTTAGTGCAAGCTTTGAGCTAGGGGTGCCTATATCCTTAGTTGCCGTAGTTATTTGATTGGTCTGTATTATTTGGATATTCATTGGATGCTTTCATTTTGTGTTTGGATGATTTTATTTCTATTTTGGGTTGAAATATTTGGGCACCCTGATAGTGCCTACATTTCATGGATTAGTTGTTTGTTTTCATTCTTAGATTTTTATTTTATTCTTATCTTATTTATGATAATGTCAGACAAGACTTTCCCTATGATAGATTGAGTGACGACATTCTTAAGGAAAAATAGTCATGTTTGGGTTTTGAGCCGCCATAGATGCAAGGGAAATCTAAGTACCTGTAGCATCAGAGTTTTAGGATCGTCCTTATATCTATGGTGAAGTCTTAGCCATATGGTTTTCCCTCATGAGAGCCGAAATATGAGATGACGGCTTGGTTTAGTGTCATTAATAGCAAATTTTGCATGATGTAAATATGAAGCCAGCACCCTCCCCGCCCCCAGTCTAAAAACTTTTATGAAAACCAAGGGCATGGACTTGAACAATTTTGTAACAATGTTTTCCCTCTTTTGGTGACTCCAAAGTCCTTAGTTGGTAGTATATGGTAAATAACTCCTTTTGTCTCTAGTAATAAATGCATTTGAGCCTCCTTGAAGAGTTTGCATGTCGTGTACGGTGAGCTTAGTTGTTTCACTCTTATGCTTACTTGTATTATCTAGAACTCGCCCCTTTAATCTCTTAAACCTAATTCTGATTATTCTTGATTGGTTAAATGATCTTTGGTCATCTTTGTGAATATTGAAACCCACTTTAGCCTAAAGATCCTACCCGTACATAGAATAGTATCCCCAGTCATCCATTTTGAGCCTTTAAACCTTTCTTTGGCAATTACATTACAAGGCTTAAGCCATTTGAATCTTACCCCTCTTTTGAACCCAACCCTTCTTGAACTTAAAAATTCAACTTGAGGCCAAAAGCCTAAGTTGGGGGTGGTAAGTCTTGGAAGAGGTGACCTTGGGCTATGGTATTGTAAGCGGATGCCTAAAAGCTAAGCAAAGAGAGCAAGTGAAAAGGTGAAAAAAAAAAGAATCATCAAAAGAAGAAAAGGCATAAATTGTACTAAAGAAATAGATAAGAAAATGCTTTCAAAAAGATGGGTGAATCAAGGTAGTGAAAGTAGGAACATATGTGAGGTTGGAAACAAATAAAGTGGACCCTGGTCTAAATTTTGATTGAATAGTGTGATGTATATGGTTAATGAGGATGCATTTATATTTTTCCCAAATGATATCATACATTTTCTTGATAATACATTACAAGCTTAAAACCCTCAAGATCTCCAATCAAGTGTATTCAAGTTAGTGGTGATTGAAAATAAGAGCAAACATATGGTATTATACTTGTTCACATTAAGAGATTCTTTATGAGAGTGAGTGTTTGCACTTAAATCCCTTATTGCATGATAGATACTTTGGTGTATGGGATTTTCTTTCGTGAGGAGGCATGTAGACTAATTGAGGTGGGTGAAATTATCATCTTTCAAAAATAAAGCAAGGAATGTGGTTGAGTTTCTATCGATGGAGAGTCAATTTTAGAGAGTTGGTGATTGTTTCTTAGTTGTTCTTTAAAGTCTCTTACATCCTTGAAATTGTGATTTAATTTGAGGGGAGTTGTGAGAATAGTTTTTCCCATGCTTAAGAGCTACTTGTTGGTATTGTCCAAGTTCAGAGTCATTGTGATCATTTGGTCATATAAATAGGCTTAGAATTGTATAGTCTCATTGAGTAAAAAGTAGTGTTGCTTGAGGACAAACAAAGGTTTAAGTTAGGGTGTTGATGAGTGGTAAATTTACCACTCATTGACATCCAAATTTGTGCACACTACTATGGTTAAATTGTGTAAATGAGGCGAATATGCCATTTGAATGCATTAATTCCCATGATTTGCAAGTCTACAGGTAATTGGAAGAAAACAAGTGAAGTAAGCTGAAAAAAGAACCAAAAAGGCAAAGTTAGTGCAAAAGCTGAAAAATTCAAAGCAAGGATTATCCCGTAGTTACTGCGATAATGATCTGAGGGTCGTGATCGTAACCTGTCAAGACCTAGTTAAAGTTTGGCGATCACGAGGGGATCACCACAATCGCAATCAGGCAATGGCAATCACGATGGCACGGCCAAATGCCATGCGAAAGTTTCATAATTTCAAGCAACTGAACCCAATTCTCAAAAAGGCAAAACCATTACACTTTTTGAGGCATCTTCTAAGGAGAATTTAATTTTTGTATTGAAAGAAACCCTACCACTTTGGGAAAGATAACTATTGCTAAATTTTCCAAGAGATTTTTAGTTACAATTTGGAATTGGATTTGATATTATTCTTGCTTTGCATCAATGGAGGCATTGAATGCCAACTTGGGTATAGTTTTTTTCTCAATTTTCATGAGTAGCTAAATATTTATCTTGGGGTTATGTTTAAATAGGGTGATAATATGTATGGGTATTGATTGTTAGTTCCTATTCTTAGTTAATGATGTTGAGTTTCACTAATACTTGATTGTTGAATTGGAAGTTGTGGGTGAAAGCCCCAATTTTCTTAGATCTCACATCATCCTTGAAAAAGGGATGTGGGTGATAAGTATTAGTGAACATTAAAGTATATTGTAGCTTACCCCTTAACATTGTCTTAGAAATAAGGATGGCTTGTAGGTTTTCTATATCTTGGGCATCATCCTAGAAAGAGGGATGCTAAATTGAGGTTTTGGGTTGATTGTTTTGACACACCCATAAGGTATTTGAAAGAATCCATTGGAGAAATTTTGGTATTTTATTGAAATACTAAAACCATAACCTCTAACCTATCCTACCCATATATTCATTAACAAGAATTGGAATTTTACTCACATGCACCCATACACCAATTGCCCCTAGGAAAGCATAACCAAAAGACTCTTTTCTCCTTAGATTTTAATCAACAATTGTTGCTCTCATTTAGTATTACAAGTTAATTTTGTTCAAATAACTTTTAAATCATACCCCCCCCCCCCAAATTTAATTTATGTTTAGCTTTAAGTTTACATTATAGGTCAACACTTAGTAACTTTTAACATCCATAGGAATCGAAGACTAAATTATACCCCGCGTGGATTCGACCCCAACCTAAGTTGAGTTATTATATTGACAACAATTGCCTTGCCCTAAAATAATAGAGTAAGTTGAGCATTATCAGTGACACCAACAGGTGAGCCCAACCTATTCCCTAATGCGTAGAAGCCTTTGTCATCACAATAAAAACTTCAGGGAATAGGTCCTAAACTATGAATTTTGTCAATCATAAAAACTAAGGACTTAACAATTTCCCCCTTTTTGATGTCGCCAAATCCATACAATCAAATTTGCATACTCAGCATCTTCAATCAACGTCTACACAATATAGCCTACACGTCAACAACACAACATAAGCCAAAAGACCACATGCCAGACCAGTTTGCCCAATCAATTTTCCCTATCACTGATGTCTAAAAGAATATAAGTATCCTCCACCTTATTCCCCATATCAATAAGCATTTAAGTTTCCCCTGAGTGAGAGAACTCTTGTCTTTATTAAATTAATACCAACAGCTGACAGATTACATCTCTACACATATCAACCCAACACCACAGCTGTCAAACTACATAGACTACATATCTATATATATCTACACATATCTACCAAATACATACTACACACTCAAGTTTTCTATCATAAAAAAAGTGAGGCAATAAACCAGGCATCGATAAGTCCTATATGTTAATTCATGGCCATTGATCCAATACTTATATGAGCAAGAGAAGAGTAGATATAAAAGATATGATAGCACAAGTAAAGCAACATTCAGAAATTAACAGGTCAATCACTAAACAAGCAGTACCAAATGTTATAAAAAGCAAGAACCAACCAAAATAAAAAAAAATATTGTGCCTATCACTTATCAGAGACAAAATAAAAGTAATGAAGAACAAGTTACCTCTGGGCATAGTGAGAGAGCTGGGGGTAAAAGAGTTGGAATCATATTGGAAAGGAATTAGTAAGAAGTTCCTGTAGCTTGATACAGCTTCCTGAGATGTATGTTCATTCTTTCGATTTTTGCAGTATAAGCCTTAAGAATTTGTTGAGTAAAATTTGCATTTTTCACAGTTAAGGATTCAACTTGAGCTTCCAACTTCTTCACCCTCTCATGCAAGATTGCATTTTCTTATTTTAACTCTCCACTAGAATTGGCTCTCTTATTTGTGGTGTACTCGATCCTGTCCTCAAAGAAACAATCTCAGCATCCTTTTGAGATACTGTGGTTGACAGGACAACTACCTCCTCTCTCAACCCTTGTTGCACCTTAATTAACTTGGACATAAAAGACTTAGGTTTCCTACTCTCTCTCTTGGTAATACAGTTATTTTCTTCTAGGGTAGTGAAATTGATTTTCTTCTTTACTGACCCTACCTTTCCCTTACCACACTTAACGTCGGCATTTGTAAGCATGACTATATTAAAATACTCAATAACAATCGCAGGAAGGTTCACCTTCTGATATATTGATAGCATTTCCATGAGATAAAGATCAGAGCCAGTCATAGTACCCCTTCTTTCAGATCTGCAGACACGAGCCCTGTGTACCAATTCAAACAACAACTGATATTTCCCCTTTAAGACCCTTTTATTGATAGATTTAATGTTCAAATAATCAATATTACTTCACATTTCAAAGAACTGTGCAGACCCTTACCCTAATCTAATGATCTTACTTCCTATCATAGAAATCCCAAGGATCTTAGAGAGGGTATCCTCATCTAATTCCATACCTACCCCATTAACTTATGATGTTACATATAAAACATCTTCAAAAATCGCCAAGTTGTGGTAGAAAATTCTTACTTCTTCCTCATGTAACTGGGGGAATGGTGACTCACAAAAATGTTCCCAATTCTAATACTTCAACTAATCAAGTGGTTCTTTCATCGCATGTCAGCAATAGTTGGATCAACTACTCTTTCTCTCAAGACTTCTTGAGTCGTGAGAGTCTTCTAACTAGCTTTTGAGACAAGCCCTTCTCTTTGGATGGCATAGCTTCCTTTGATGAACTAGTTTCCCTTATAGTGAATTTGGAAACAATCTAGGTCCCCGCCGACTTTAGACTGGGACCTAGTCCTTTATCCTTATCATTAAATGTCCTTCTCCTCTTATCGATGATACAGGTCCCCAGCCTACATGAGAACAAACTGTTACCTTTCCTTTGTGAAAATATGATTACTTCATTTATTTTTTCTTGAATTAGAGTAGTATGTTTTTTAACATAAGAGCCATGATACTCATCATATGAGTCATTTAAGCCTTCAAACATTCTCTCAATCTCACTATCTATATCATAAGTATCCAGTTCAACTATAACAATTCCACATTTATTTGGCATTCTTCTTTCTTTAGTATTCCTCCTGATTTTCTCTAGTACTTCCTTTATTATGTTCCTGGTACTTGACCTGGTCTTAGGAGTTGAGAAGATGGATTTTTTATTTGATGTTTTCAAGGATAAGGGATTCATTATCTTTAAATTTAGTGCCACCCAAGTTACCCTTATTGTCAACAGATGGAAGCACTATATTTTTGCCCTCCGTGTCTTCAGGGAAATTATTTTGACGTATAGTAAGAAAAACTAGTAAAAATGGGGTTATGAAATTTATTCTCGGAGGGATTGGTACCAGTGTTACCTTTTGATAAAGAGTCACTGGGTCGGCTCATACTTTTCTAAGAATAGTAAGTATTGGAAATTTATTGAAGGGAGGAAAGGGTGTATTCAGTAATGGTAAAATGTTCTTCAGAATTTGAAGGTATTTATGGAGTGTCCATTACTTTTAAAGGAAGGGGCTTATTTTTATGGGAAGAAGAAAATAAGTAGGACATCCTTGCAGAGATTGGAAGAACTGTAGTATAAGAGAGATTCAAGCATTTAAATTTTCTTAGGAATGATTTAGGAACTGATAAGATTGAGTGAAAGAAGATTTTTAAAGAGAAATTAAATAGATTTTGAACTTTCATATAGGTTATGAAAGGACGGTTAGGATTAAAAGAAACGATATGCTTAAAAAGACATATTCGGTAAGATGAACGCGTCTATTGAGTTTGAAGTACAAGTGCCAGCTTCTAGAAGGGGTGGGAGTATGACGTGACACAGTTATTAATTATTTAGAATGTTCATTATTTATGAACAACAAGTGGTACGGACCTGATCAGGGACCAGTTCCCTAAGTGATGATAGAGTTCAATTGTCTTGTGCTATCTCACCACTTCTTTCATATCTTTTCTTCCTTGCTATAGGTGTATATCTGCAAAGATATGAGAATGAATTACAAACATAGGGCATTATTCAACCTAGATACCTTCTCACCATTTCATAGCCATAGAGAAAGTCATGAGAGTCTCCTGTATTCACACAATTTCACCGGCTTTACCCTTTCTTTAATTATTCAACTAGTTTCCTATTTTCATTATCAGAGATGTACCAAGGATAACTCCATCAACTCTTCAAGCGGCCTCCTTTTTTTATTAACTCTCTGAGTCATAATATACTTGTCTTGATTTCACTATTATGGAGACATGTCTCCACTGATGGGATTCAGCAAGAGGTAAACTTTAAATCTTTATTTATGAGCTCTGATCAACCATTATCATTAACTTGTGTTGATTAATTCCTCTTTCCCTTCCCTGCATCATTAATAACTTGTTAGCTTTGGAAACCCATTTGAGTCTGAGTTCCTAGTAAGATGACAAAGGAAGGATTAACTTTTTCTAAGTCCAGTTTGGCCATCTTTGCTTTCTTTTTAGGAGCATTACAGAGTTTCTCTCATCCTTTAAGACTCCAGTCTTGGAAGAACATTCTTCGTTGTGGTGACTATCCCCTCCATACTAAGTAAATGAGATAGTATTCTTGCTTCTTGTAGGTTTGATTGAGTGGTTTGATCCATATTCTTGGCTGTCAGAATATGTCATTACTCGTAAAGTGACAGTCCACTTGTAAGCTTTCTTGAGATCAGTATTAACTGTGGTAAGTTCCTCCGTAAGGATAAAATTTCTATTCATTAAGGAAAACAGGTCGGCCTTGGCATTTTTGAAATCCTTTTCCAACTAAAACTGAATTCTACTTCTTTTACCTTTTCTCTTGAGATCCTTCTTAGAGATCTCATCTATTGTCTTGTTTAACTCATCGTTTTTGCACGTAAGGTCCTTACAAGTTGCTAGTTGCTCTTCTACTTGTACATTCAGTTTCATTGTTTTATCTGCATATCTTGTCAATTCTTCCATTAATCTTATTCTTTTAGTTGTGAGTTTATCTACTTGAACGCACATCTTAATTACCTCTTCCTCACGCTTTTCTCATACCTCTTTTAGATATTTTTTATCTTTGGCAAGATTATTTAACGAGTCAATTAGCATGAAGGCAAGAAATCTGAGCCTACTCTAGGAGTAATGCTGTAAATTTTCCTTCAAATTAAGGAGAGTAATAGGCTTATCTTCACTTATGTTGATGTTTTCCACCAAAGAAAGGAGTGAATCAGAGACTTGCACCCCCTTTTTATTTCCATGATGGGAATGTCTTCTCTTTACTCAGACTCATTTGAGTCACTTGATGAGTCATTCCAACAAGCTACAAGCACCTGACTGACAATCTTGTCAGCCTCAGTTCTCTAGTTAAACTTCATAGTGACCCTCTGCTTCCCTTTTTAGACAAATCTCTAAACCTACCCAAGGCTTTGAGAACTCTTTTTGCAATGCGAGCTATTTCACTATTTTCAGAGGTGTAAATAGCTTGTGAATTCTCTATTTTTCAGAATCCTCTCAAGGTGTTAGCCTTATTACGGAAGATCTACTTTGATACCAAATGAAGGGTTGGGGTGGTTGTTCCTCAGCTCAAGGAATTATTCCTATATGCACTCACGCAACAAGAACTAAGAGATAAATAAAGTAAGAGGTGCAGGAGTACAGAAAAGTAACGACACAAAATTTTTACACGGAGACTCCTTGCTCAAGGGAGAAAAACCTTAACCTGCCTTCAGGTTTTCTAAGCTCCACTATATTCAAGCAACCTCTTGAATATAGACTCCACGGATTAGCCTCCTAATCTTTTTTTTCTAGCAACAACTCTATTACAAGGAAACCCAAGAAGTAACTCTACTGCTTCCACCTCCAGCTAACTTTAACTAGACTCCTCAAGCTAACTTTAGCTTGGACAATCACCTAAATCTAAATGATTACAAAGAAACAGTCACACTACAACACCTACTACAATCATAAGCTAACGTAGGCAGACTTTAAAGAATAATATTACATAGACTTAGTTGCAATAAAGAAATAAAAATACAACTCTATAAGAAATCCGTTCCCTGTTACAGTTCTAGCCTTTGATTGCACGCTACAACACTTCAGAAAGATCTTTAATTGTAAGTATATGGAAGTGTTGGTTTTCTTATTAAGGAAGATGAGCATTATATGTTATGACTCAAGAAAACCTAAGAGCAATTTCATTGGTTGAGGCAAAAAGGTGACAACTACTTTTCACCAACTTTTGTACTATGTTCCATCTAGACTGTTAACTGTGACAGCGATAGGTGAGCCCAACCTATTCCCTAATACGTAGAAGCCTTTGTCATCACAACAAAAACTTCAGGGAACAAGTCCCAAACTATGAATTTTGTCAATCATCAAAACTAAGGACTTAAAAAATACAATGTTTGGATAGACTGTATCGTTCACTATTGTTTAATAACAGTTTTACTGTTTGACTTGACGGTATGGTATTGTATCGTAACTGGTAAGTTTACTAAAATTCCCTTAACTATTATAAATATTAAATGTATCAAAATTGTTAATAAAATAATTTTCTTTTTGCTAATCTGTCATAAATTATACTATGCAAATATATTAAGTTTTTAAATTCATGTAAATTTTAATAAAATCAAGACAAGAATAGATCAAAATAAATGTAATCAGATTTATTTTTTATCGTAAAAAATTTCATTTTCTTTTGGTGTTTTGAAACGTGACCACCAACGACAAGTACAAAGTTTAAATGCATCTTTCGTGTATGCTACGGGTGTGTTCAGTATGGAACACAAAAAAATTCTAGAAATGTAAATTATTTCTTCCCTATTTTCTTATGTTCGTTACACAAATAGAAAAATATTTTTTAAAAATATTTGTATATATTTTAACACAAAATAATGAGAATGAATAGGATAAGGGGATAATAAAGAAATTATATTTATTTTATTTTAAAAAATATTTAGGGGTGGGGGTCGAGGGTAGGGATAAGGTGAGGTAAGAAAAAAGTTTTAAATTTCTTAAAAAATAAATTAAAAAATATTTTTTTTGCGGGTGAGTGCATGGGATGAAGGTGGGGTGGTTGGGCTAGTAGGAGGTGGTGGTGAGGTAATAATTTTTTTAAAAACTTTTTGAGAAATAAAAAAATTAGTTTGGAAGAGGGGCTGGTAAGTGGTAGGGGAGGGGGTGGGTGAGGGTGGGGTAAGAAAAGGTTTTGTATTTCTTTTTAAGAAAACATCAAAAAAAATTGTGGTGGGGGTTTGGTAAAGGGTGGGGTTGGGGGTCAGGATAGGGGGTGGGATAAGAAAAAAGTTTAAAATTTTCTAAAAAAGAAATTAAAAAATAATTTTATTTTGGAGGAGGGTGTGGGGGCTTGTGGAATGGGGAGAGGGGGAGGAGGTGGAGCTAAACAATATAAGATAAAAGATAAAATATAATTATATAATATTAAATAAGGACATAATTAGAAAAAAATAAGCAAATCATGGGATACCATCAAATCGGTGGTTATATAAAGTGGAGTTTTCATGGTTAACTAATCATTAAATTAAACCATACCATATCATATATTTTAAGAAACAATTAAAACAAATATTATTCTCTTATTAACCATACCATATCATATATTTTAAGAAACAATTAAAACAAATATTATTCTCTTATTAACCATACCATAACATGGGGCTTTGAGTTATAGGTGACAAAAGAGTTTTAAAATGAGGTGTAGATAGCACAAGTCTTAATTATTGAGTGGATGTGATAATTACTTTATTATGGATTAAGAAATCTGGAGAAGTTTGAAAATAACCCACAAGTTTTTTAATTTACACTTTGATTCAAATGTTAGTTAATATAACAGGAAACGGAGGGAAAAAATGTATTTCTCTCTCTTCTCATCCATTGTTGTTTTCTCTCTCTTCTCGATTATTGTTTTTCATTTTTGCTGCTGCTTTATTCATCATCTTCTACTTCATTATCATCTTTTTCTTGTCGACCATTATCGTTGTTGTTGTTGTTGTTACCACCAGTGCTGCTATCTGACCAATTTCTTAGGTTAAATTTTATTTCCTACATCACTTTCCACTTTGACATTAGTTCATAGGTGACTTTGGTAAGTAAAATTATGATTTTTATTCGAATTTGTCATCTGGATACACAGTTACTGCTGTTTTTCCAACAATGGATAGAACCTGATCATGAATCCAACATAAGTGCCCACAATTTAAACAGATCACTCATCTGGTGCATCAGATGAGTAATCTATTGCAACTGAAGATTTTTTTATTGTAGCAGACTAGTTATCTGTTGCATCAGACTAATTGTACGTTACATCAGACTAATTATTTATTGCATCAGACTGATTATCTGTTGCATCAGACTACTTATCTATTGCAACAGATGATTAATCTGTTTGGAACAACATAAATCAGCCCCTGCCACAAACCCAATAGATAACCAATATGTTTCAACTCTTGTTATGCAAACTGGATTCAAAATTATTTCTTATGTCCAATCGTCGAGATATTTGTTGAGAATATAATAGACAAAATAAAAATTAAACACTCCCTCTGTCTCAAATTAATCATCCCAAATTTCTTAATTTGATTTCTCATTTTACTTGTCTTTTTTCATTAATCAAGAAGAGAAAAAAAATTCCACGTTTTACCCTTTGCATTAATCACTTTTTCTTCAAATTAAAATGTAAACATCATTAATAGGGGTATTATGGTAAACTAGGCATGTTATTAATTATTTTTCTTAATCAATGTGCCATCTCAATTTGGGACGGGTAATTTAAGACGGAGGGAGTATGAATTAAAATGTCAAAGTCGTGCAATAGACTAGTTATCTGTTGAAACAGACTAGTTATCTGTAGAAACAAACTAGTTATATGTTGCATCAAACTGATTATCTGTTGCATCAGACTGCTTATCTGTTGCAGCATATGAGTAATCTGTTTGGAACAATACAAATCAGCCCCTGCCACAAACCCAACAAATAAATTTTGCTATTGCTACTGGATTTAAAATTATTCCTTACGTCCAATCGTCGATATGTTTGTTTAGAAGATAATAGACAGAATGAAAATTAAATATGAATTAAAACGTCAAAGTTGATCAAACATAATTTTTTTATTAAACTAAAACAAATAAAATGCATATACATAGACGAGACTAAAAGAAAAAAATAATCTAATTATTATTATTATTATTATTATTACTATCATTGCCAGCCGATCAATCTTCCTCAGGTAGCAGCAAGGTCCTCTTCAGCCATCGGATCTCACGGTGAATCCTTGCTCTAACTACTCCCAGTTCCCTTTGCAAGTCATGAACCTGCATCTGAAGTTCATTCACGGCGTCTTGTAGAATAGACATGTCCCATACTGGATCATCCATATCTAGAACACATATGAATTGACAAAAAATGTAAAAACAAAAGTAAAGAAAAAATATCCGAATGCTACAACGTATACTACAAATTGGCAAGAAAAAATTTATCTGATCAGGGAAGAGAATGTGGTGAAAGATGTAATATGAAAGACAAGATGCAATAAATAAATATAGTGTAGTTGAATGAACGAATTAGTAAAGAGAGACCTATTTATAGGGGATTGAATTTGAATGAGTGGCAAAAAGGTGGGACTATTCACCTCCATTTATTAATTATATTTTTTATTACTCTGAAAAGTTATGACTTAATTATATTAAAAAATATTGTGATAAGTCATGACTTTTTAGATTATTATTATTAATTAGTTCTTTCCAAGAACTATTTTTATTGAGTTGTAACAACAGATTATATATCTGTTGCATCAGTTAACTCATCTGTGACAACAAATATATCATCTGTTACAACAAATAGAGAACCTGTTGCATCAGATAATCTATCTGTTGCAACATTTAATCTAACTGTTCACCTTCATATATTAATTATATTTTTTATTACTGCAAAAAGTTATGACTTTAATTAAATTAAGAAATATTGTGATAAGTCATGACTTTTCATATTATTATTATTAATTAGTTCTTTCCAAGAACCATTTTTATTGAGTTGTGACAATAGATTATATATCTGTTGCATCAGATGACTCATTTGTGACAACAGATATACCATCTGTTGCAACAAATAGAGAACCTGTTGCATCAGATAATTTATTTATTGCAATATTTAATCTAACCGTTCACCTCCATTTATTAATTATATTTTTTATTATTATGAAAAGTTATGACTTTAATTAAATTAAGAAATATTGTGATAAGTCATGACTTTTCATAGTATTATTATTAATTAGTTCTTTCCAAGAACCGTCTTTATTGAGTTGTGACAACAGATTCTATATCTGTTGCATTAGATAACTTATCTGTTGCAATAAATAGAGAATATGTTGCATCAGATAATCTATCTGTTGCAACATATAATCTATCTTTTAAAAAAAAAGTTATCATCATATCATTAATCCAAATTTGCTGACTTTTTTATTATATAAATTAAAAAAACACCTTTCAATAACTGTTTCTTTAATAAAATAATAACCATTTTTATTGAGTTCTGACAATAAATTATATATCTGTTGAATCAGATAAACCATCAGTAGCAACAGATATACCATCTGTTGCAATAAATGTATGATCTGTTTTAATAGTTTTTTTTATTTCTTGAAACAGTTGATACATCAGTCGCAACAAATGAGGAATTTGATGCATCAGCAAATTGTTGAATGTGTTTGTGTTTTAGACAAAAAGTCACTTTGATTTTAATAAGTGATCGTGACTTTTAACCATTTTTATTTTAAAATTTATTTTTTAAAATTATTTATTTATTATATAATAAAAAAAGTCATAATATTGTATTAATTAATTAACTTATATGATGATTGTTAAGAAAAAGGTGAACAATCGTGACTTTTTTCTTAACAATCATCATATAAGTTAATTAATTAATCCAATATTGTGACATTTTTATTATATAATAAATAAATAATTTTAGAAAACAAATTTAAAAACAAAAATGGTAAAAAGTCATGATCAGTTATTAAAATCAAATAACCATTCTTTTATAGTTATAAATTGTGTTTATCATTTATTTCCTTATTATTTATTTACGAACCATTCTTCATATTAAATAATCGAAAAGTCATGTCTTTTCACTTCACCCTCTCAATAACAATAATATTTTTTATTAATAACCGCTTGTTGCAACATATGATCGATATGTCGTATCAGATTAACCTCTATTGACACAAATGCTCAATCCCTACCACCAATCGTCAGCATGTTGAGAATAAGGAATAAACAAAATGATAATTAAATATTAAATAAGAATTAAAAATTCAAAGTCGACCACCAAAACATAGATTTTTGAATCCCTTGGGTAGATCCGATATACAAAAGGAGGAAAATAATACATACGCTAAAAGAAAAAATATAACCTAATTATTATTACTACTATTATTATTATCACTATTATTATTATTATTAATGTCAACCGGACAATTTTTATCTGACAGCAGCAGGGCCCTCCCCAGTCTTGCTTCGAAGTCGGCCAAATCCCTTTGGAGTTCATCAAACTGTCTTGAAAGTTCTCGCAAGGACTCGATATGAATCTTCTTGTACGAATCTGGATCAGCCATATTTATATTGTAAGCATAGTAGAATGAACAAGTAAGAGTGAGTAAGGAGGGACCTATTTATAAATGATTGAATTGGAAGGGGTTAGTCAAACAAAAAAAACACGACTGTTCATATCCCTTAATTAAATAAAACTGGTGACTTTTCGAATATGTAAATTAAAAAAATAGATATAAATACAACATTTTATCTTTTATTGTATTTCAAAAAGAAAAGAAAATTGTTTTAAAATAAAGCTAACAGATGGATAATCTATTGCAAAATATATTCTATCTGCGAGATAACTTACAACATATTTACAATCTATTACAACATATGGATATATCTATTTGCTTTTCCAACAGATATGTCATATGTTGCAACAGATTGATCATGTATCATAACAAATGTCTGCAATTGTTTCACAATTTAAACAGATATGGCATCTGTTGTAACTTACTAGTCATCTATTTATTCAATTTAAGCCATAGATGGGCTAGGAATAACGAGATGCGTGCAGATGGATGGATCCATTTTTATGTGTGGGAGTTAAGTATTACTGATAAGGTCATCAGGACAACACACACAAAGTACAATATTTTTATTAATGCAGTTTTTAACTGATTAGGCACTAATCATTCAAACAAGATCCTGCATTGTATAGTTAAGTTTGATGGGTTTGAATTGATAAGGCTGAGGGGCCCATGAAAATGGTGCAGATACCCTGTTATGAATTACTGACAATTGTTGCTCGTGTTTATGCGTGTCAAGTTTTGAGAAGGAATCAATATTTGGTGTCATTGCAGAGATCCAATAGCGATTGGACTTAACTTTAAGTGTGCATTAGACTCTGAGAAGGCCTTTGAAACCTTGCACTGCATCAAACAAAAATAGAAAACCAATAGAAATTCCCCTAACTCATTTATATGGAAGGGTTAATCGAGAAGATGATTATACGTCAGAAGGAGCCGAAGGAGAATGCCTGCGAGGGAAAGGGGAGTTAATGTAATACTATATTATCTAAGAGCTAATTGAAGAAGAGACATAGGGTAGAAAGTAAATTCTAGCGAATTTGGTCGATGAAATTATCTTAAAACATGAGAAATCTGAATCAAGTGCAAATATAAAAGTGTATCCGGTAATGTAAATTCGTCTGTTGTTTCTCTGAAAGAAAAATAATGCAGATGGACACTTTTCTAGAGAGCTGCAATTAGGTAGTGTGGTCAGGATTATCACCTAAATAGGAAATAGCAGAAGACCAAGAAAGCAGCCTTACGAGCATCGAGAGTTGAAATAATGTACAGTAAGTCTAGAAAACTTGTGCCAACAGCAACTGTAGTTAAAGTAAGGAATCTAAGCAAATGCAACAATTTCTGAATTTTAAACTGCATCCCGTGCCTTCTTACTTGTGGTTCCAATTAGGTCCACTGTTGTTGACCTGATCAAAACAACAAACGAGATTGACAGACAGATTGAGTGCCAGTACTTCCTTAGCAATATGAATTAATTAATTGTATTTTCTTGCCTTAGCATGCTTTCAACATTCCTTGGAGAAAATCAGAGGCTTGCTGTAGTATGTGAATCTAGATAATTTTCAAGCTTGCCTCCAGCTTGCTAATTCGGTCTTCAAATTTATCGTTGTTGTCTTTGAAGTTGGTATAAAGTTCCTGGTCTCTTGTGAGCTCAATCAAGAATAGTTTCTCTTTCAAATTTGTGACATTGAAGAAGGCCTTTAGAACACTTTATTCAGAAGCCTTAAAAGATACATGGAGGGTCGCTGTGTTTGTTTTAGGTCAAAATATGTTGATGCACACTCAAGATGTGATCTCAACTGTTGAATAGCTCACTTTTATCGAGCGTTGCTGAATGCAGCTTGCTCAACAAACCTTCAAAGGATTTGATAAATTAATAATCAAGGAGTTAGGTAACGTTTGATCTAAACCGACTCCACCAAGACTATCAAACATTGTGTAACTCCAGGCTCATTACGCTATCAAAAAACTTTGCTCAAGTTAGTGGACAATTCAAATAAGCTCAATCACTCAACCTTTCTACTGATCGCTCTTCTCCAATATAGATGACAAAATATCCTCCAACACTGTCACCAGAAATGCTTGTCGGGTGCAAGTCGTGAGAAGGCATCCACAGTAATCTCTCAATATCAAGTGATATTGAGAGATTCCTAGTCATGCCTTCTCAAGACTTTTGCTACGACAAGAATTTCTGCTGATGACAAGATATCCGCCATGCAAAAGTCTACACCGTCAGCAAAAATCTTGCCAAAGCAAAAGTCTTCAAAAGGCATTATTAGTAATGTACAAGGGCCACAAAAGAACAATTTTCAACTTCTCTGTCTTGCTCAAGTATCCAAAAAAAATTTCAAATCCTCTGTCTTGCACTGTTGAGCAATGCACAGAGGAGTTAAAATATAAGGCAAGCTTGTACATGCTCAACAGTGCAAGACAGCGAATTTGAAATTTTTTTCCCAGATACTTGAGCAAGATAGAGGAGTTGATAATTGCTCTTCTGTGGCCCTTATACATTACTAATAGTGTCTTCTGAAGACTTTTGCTCTAGTAAGATTTTTGCTGACAGTGAAGACTTGTATGGTGGATATCTTATCATCAACAGAAATTCTTGTCGTAGCAAAAGTCTCTAGAAGGCATGACAAGGAATCTCTTAATATCACTTGATATTGAGAGATTACTATTGATGCCTTTTGAAGACTTGCGCCCTGACAAGTATTTCTGGCGACGATGTAGACTTTTGCATGGAGGATATCTTATCATCTATATTGGAGAAGAGCGATCAATGAAAAAGCTGAGAGATTGAGCTTGTTTGATTTGTCCACTAACTCAAGCAAAGTTTTTTGATAGGGTAATGAGCCTGGAGTTATGTAACATTTGATAGGCTTGGTAGAGTCGGTTTACATCAAACGTTACATGACACCTTGCTTATTAATTTAACAAATCCCTTAAAGGCTAGTTGAGCAAACTGCATTGAGCAACACTTGATAAAAGTGAGTTATTCAATGGTTGGGACCCATCTTGACTGTGCATCAACACATTTTGACCTAAAACTATACATAGCGACCCTACATATATCCTTTAAGGCTTCTGAAGAAAGTGTTTTGAAGGACTTCTTCAATGCCACAACTTCAAAGGAGAAATTATTCCTGATCGAGACCAGGAATTGTTTACCAACTTCAAAGACAACAACGACAAACTTAAAGACCAAATCAGTAAGCAAGCTGGAGGTAAGTTTGAAAATTATCAGGATTCACATACTACAGCAAGCCTCTGATCTTCTCCAAGGAATATTGAAAGCATGCTAAGGCAAGAAAACACAATCAATTAATCCATATTGCTAAGCAAGTAATGACACTCAATCTGTCTTTCAATCTAGTTTGTTGTTCCAATCAAGTCAACGGCAGTGGACCTAATCGAAACCACAAACAAGAAGGCATAAGATGCAATTTAAGATTTAAAAATTGTCATCTTCACTTAGATTTCTTATTTTAACTACAGTTGCTGTTGGTGTAAGTTTTCTAGACTTATGTACATCATTTCAACCCTTGATGCCCGTAAGGCCTCTTTCTTGGTCTTGTACTATTTTCTATCTAGGTGATACTACCGACCATGCTACCTAGACGCAGTTCCCTAGCAAAGAGACCATCTACACTATTTTTCTTTTATAAAAACACAGATGGATTTTTCATTAGCGGATATAATTTCATATTTTCACTTAATACTTATTTATCATATTCTAAGATAGTTTCATCAGTCAGATTCGCTAGAAGTTACTTTCTACCCTATGTATCTTCTTCAATTAGCTCTCAGATGATATAGTCTTTCATCAACCACCCATTTTCCCTCAAAGGCATTCTCCTACCGTATTTTTTGGCATATAATCATCACCCCGAGTAACCCAACCATATAAATTTAGGCTAGGGCAATAACTATATTGATTTTCCATTCTTGTTAGATGCAATTCTAGGCTTCGAAGGCTTTCTCAGAGTTCAATGAACCCTAAAAGTTAGTCCAATCGCTATTGAATCTCTTTACAATGACACCAAAACTAGATCCCTTCACAATGCTTGACACATAAACATAAGTAACAACCGACATTAAATCTTAACAGGGTATCAGAACCATATTCATGGTCCTCAACCTTATTAGTTCGGACCTACCAAACTCCACTGCAAAATTGTAGATATCTTGTTTGAATGATCAATGACTAATCGGTAAAACCAGCATTCACAAAATCAGTGTACTCTATGTGTGTTTCCACGATAATATTACCAGTAATACATACCTCCTACATATGAAGTGGTTCTATCTGTATGCAACTTATTCCTCCGAACTCATCTTTACTACAGCCTCTTATGTTGGTCGGGCAAAAGTTGATCAACTTTCAGTTTCTTATATTTATAAAGAAGAGGAAAAAAATTAATGTCACAAAAAGAACATTATCCATCTATTGCAATAGATATAGAGTCTGTTGCATCAGATGTAGAGTCTTTTGTATCAGATGTGGAGTCTGTTGCATCAGATGTAGAGTTTGTTATAATAGATATGGAGTCTGTTGCAATAGATGTAGAGTCTATTGCAACAGATGTGGAGTTTGTTAGAATATATCAAACTAGCCTTGCTGGTGGTCTGATTTCTTCCAACAGTTGCTTCGTCTGTTGAAACATCAATAACAGCATAAACTACAAAGAAATAATAAATAAAAAACATCAACAAGAAAGAAACAACAATATTTGTTCCAACACCATCAAAAACATCAACAATAAAGAAGCAATATCCTCTGTTCCAACACCATCAACAACACTACACCACAAGTTCCAACAACACCAACCCCATCAATAACATCAATAACAGCATCAACAACAAAAAAATAAATAAATACATGCAAAAAAATGATACTGCCAACAAGGCTTTTAAACTTCTCCCAACAGATGACTTTTTTTGCATATTGTCATAAAAATTCTCGGTTCATTTATTCAACACTTAAAAGTTCCTTCAAATTTTTTAAATAAATATGATATAGGTAAATGGTAATTAAATATAAAAACAGATGTAAATAACTTGCAAAAAAATACAAGAATAAAAGAGCAATAATGAACTATACCATAATGTCAAAAGGGGATCAAAATAGCAATTTCAGTTAAGGAAATATATGGATTGGTTTAGATCCGAAGGGATCTTTATGATAAAGGAAAGAGAAAAGAGAGAAAAAAGGTTGTGATAACCCTAAAGAGGAGAGAAAGAAAAAGATAAGAGGTGAACAAAATAAATTTAGGGCTGAAGCTAAAGGAGAGATGAGATAATTCTAGATGTATTGTGCATGGAGACGTGGGCTTAAATATTCATTAATTAATATAATTAATATTCATTAATAATTTGAGGGGCACGAGGAAGACTAGTGACATTGAAAAGACAAGATAAGACTACTCAATGAACTCATTTTTGAGTTATCTAAGAAATATTTTTTATCGCATTTTGTAGTACTACTTTATCTACTCAGACAAAAGCTTGATTTAAAATTAAAAGAAAAAAAAGATTTTTAAATAGATATGTCATCTATTACAACATATAGCAATATTTGTTTAAAAATCTCAATAGCACAGTCATCTGTTACAACAAATATAAATATCTATTAAAAATCCCAACAGCTTAGTCATTGTGATAACAAATGCAAATGTCCATTTGATAATTAAATCATATATGTCATATATTACAATAGATATCAATATCTGTTTAAATATCCTAATAGCTCAGTCATCTATGACAACAGATGCAAATGTCCATTTGATAATTAAATTAGATATGTTATCTGTTACAACAGATATCAATATCTATTTGAAATTTTCCAATAACTCAGCCATCTGTCACAACAGATGCAAATGTCTATTTGATAATTAAATCAGATATGTCATCTGTTGTAACATATATAATATTTGTTAGAAATCTCCAAAAGATCAGTCATTTGTTCCAACAGATTTTATTGCAATTAATTTAGGTGGAACTAGGGATAAATGAATGAGTTCATAGGGTCAACTACAACTTTAATTGAGTCTTTGCAATTGCATGGTGTTGTTATAACGTTCATCCCGACCCGAGTCGTCAATCGTTCACTCTGAGTTGAAAAGATTATCATTATCTTAATGTTAAGCTAGTACCTAAATTGATTTAGGTGGAACTAGGGATGAATGAGTTCTCATTAACTTAATGTTAATATAGAACCTTAATTGATTTAGGTGGAACTAGGGATGAACGAGTTCATTGGGTCAACAACAACTTCAATTGAGTTTTTGCAATTTTATTGTGTTGGTATTACGTTTATCCTGACCCGAGTCATCGATCGATCACTCTGAGTTAAAATAAGTTCTAACTAACTTAATGTTAAGATAGTACCTAAATTAATTTAGGTGGAACTAGGGATGAATGAGCTCATAGGTTCAACTACAACTTTAATTAAATTATTGCAATTGTATGGTGTTGGTATTACGTTCATCTTGACCTGAGTCGTCGATCGATCACTCTGAGTTGAAATGAGTTCCCCTTAACTTAATGTTAAGATAATACCTAAATTGATTTAGGTGAAACTAGGGATGAATGGGCTCATAGGATCAACTACAACTTCAATTGAGTAGTTGCAATTGCATGGTGTTGGTGTTGCATTCATCCCAACCCGAGTCATCGATCGATCACTCTGAGTTGAAATGAGGTCTCATTAACTTAATTTTAAGATAGGACCTAAATTTATTTAGTTGTAACTAGGGATGAATGCGCTCATGTGGTCAATTACAACTTTAATTGAGTCATTGCAATTGCATAGTATTGGTGTTGTGTTCATCCTGATCCGAGTCATTGATCGATCACTCTGAGTTGAAATGAGTTCTCATTAACTTAATGTTAAAATAGTACCTAAATTGATTTAGGTGGAACTAGGGATGAATGAGTTCATAGGATCAACAACAACTTCAATTGTGTAGTTGCAATTGCATGGTGTTGGTGTTGTGTTCATCCCGACCCAATTCATCGATCGATCACTCTGAGTAGAAATGGGTTCTCATTAACTTAATGTTAAGATAGTACCTAAATTGATTTAGGTAGAACTAGGGATAAATGATCTCATAGGGTCAACTACAACTTCAATTGAGCCATTGTAATTGCATGGTGTTGGATTTGCATTTTTACCGACTTGAGTCGTCGATCGATCACTCTGAGTTAAAATAATTTCTCATTAACTTAATGTTAAGATAGTACTGTAACGGCCAGAGTCTGGTACCCCAGATGATACACAGTGCTAACAATCTCGAAAGACCACTACCTAACCCATGACTGGTTCCTGCTGTAATAACTGTATAATGATACTGAGATATGCAGAATAATGGGCTAAAATGCTATAAGGTTCAAAACTGAAACATAACTGTTAATACGGCATAACAATACCAAAACTGACTTAACTGTCTGAACATGCTTAGTCTGAACATCTAGTCTGAAATCCTTTAAACTGTCTGAATAAGAAGTTGAAGGGACATATCCCCAACTAACTCCATCTACTGAAAATTGAACTGAAATAATAGAAATAAATATGCAATCTACTGTTGCTGGCTGAATCTGAACTGCTAAGGATGCTCTGGAGCTCGTATGTCTGAACCTATGGTATAAAACACTATAGCACAAAAGAAAAGTATGCATCAGTACATATGAATGTACTAGGAAGGCCCCAAATCTGGTACCCAAAATGCTACACGGTACTCATGACCCCGAAGGACCACAACCTAACCCATGACTGATATTTATACCTGAACACTGTATAATATACTGTATAAATGCAGAAATAAAAGTTGAAAGTACTTAAGGTTCAAAACTATAACATAACTGATATAACATAACATCAGGATGGGGTATGAAATACCCAAAATAACTAAAATGAATTGTCTGAACATGATAGTCTAAAAAAACTCTAACTGTCTGAATAAGGAGTTGATGGGACATGCCCCTAACTAACTCCATCTACTAAAAGCCAAACTAAATTAATGAAATAACTTATAATAACATCCTCAAATGATGAGGACTCACTGCTAAATCTAGCGGCTACTGATGCTCTGTAACCCGTGCTTTTGAACCTATGGTATAAGACACCATAGCGCAAATATGTCAGTGTGTTTGAATGTACTGGTATGCAACTGAGGTAGGATGAATGCAAAGGGTTCAAATTCATGAACAATGCTAACTGATTGAATAACATAAACGTGAGAATACATGCATGAATAAGTGTCTGTGACTGAATTTGTGATGGTACTGACTACTGGGCCTGATTACTGATAACATGAGTCACTGGTAACTGATATAAATGATACTAAGCAACTGGATCTGACAGTCTAGGTTTTGATGGAACTAACTGAGTTTTGTACTATTCTGAGTTGATTGTATCTAATAGTCCTGAAATTCTGAAGAACTATTTGAGTTCTATTACCGAGACTGAGTCTGAAACTGTAACTGTAGTAAGTAGTCATATAACCAACATACCCCAAATAATAGAATATAGCTGAGTTGGGGTCCAATCTATAACCCCAATTGAAAGGGTGTCAATACCGCACCACTGGTAAGGACAGGCTATAGGTAACATTCATCTGACAGTATCCCCAAAAGAGAATGGTAGGACCCTCATCTGATAGTGTTTATCCACCTCATCAACCCTTATCTGTTAGTTTTGATGTCTCAACCTATGCTGGCTACATAGTTTTGGAACGCAAGGATTGCTTCTAAGGATCACACCCTCAACTGTCAGTGTGTGTCCTCATCCTAAGGTTCACTTGGTGCTAAATCCTGCTCCCATCTGAATAGACACTGAACATGATTAACTGAACTAAACTGGACTAAGTTCATTGAGTTTCGTTGACTGACAAAATACTGCTGAGATTACTGAAGTACTGAGCTTTCTGAGATTCCTAGGATTATTGAGTTTACTGAGTTTTCTTGAGTCACATGACTGACTGAATTCTACTGAACATGGCTTGATTGAGGATATCATGAAAAACATGACACAGGTTCTAGTCACACAGCTAAATTATCGGGTATTAGATACCCCCAGGACTCGATAGCATAATAGTAATTCATGGCATAAATTCTAAAGCACAACAATGGCTACACACATATCCATAATCCCTTGACTAAGATATTTCATCCAACACTTGACATGCATAAACTTGTATATGAATGGGGATTTCACATTATCATACTAGTAAGACACTTTTCCTTCTCATAGGCATTTAATCAAACATATAGTGATCATAGTATATGCAGACAACATTACGCAACAAGTAAACATCATGGTTCAGTTCTAATTTCATCATTCAAAGGTTTAATCATGGGTTCACGTGACTATAAACCTATAATAATTAATTGCACTTAAAATTTATCACCAAACATGGATTAGAATTCAATTTGTCATTATCAACATGAACGAAAGCAAACCCAACATGTAATTCATAAAAATCCATATACTTGAACTTTGAAAAGAGATTCTTGGGCTTCATGGATGAAAGGAGTCCATAAATGAACACCATGCATACCTGAGTTACTAAATTTGAAAGGACTGATGGAGAGTTCTTGTGATTTGTCCCTTGAATTTGAGAGCTAGGGTTTCTTGGCTTGAAAGAGAGCAACTCAATTTGGGAAAAATAGAGTGAATAATGATATCCTTAGGTCATGTAGGGTTAAATTTTGTGTTTGAGGCTGAACTAAAATCATGGGAAAAGAACCATTTAACCCTGGACGCGTCTTTTGATTTTTGTAAAAATCTCCCAATTTGGCAGGCTGGTGCGACGTGGTGAAATCGCGTTGCAATACTGGATGGGACCTGGAAGTTTGGCACGACGCGGAGACATCACGTGAGACACTAGAAAAAGGACAATTCTGAATTTGAGCCCTGGCGCGACGCGTCAAAATCGCGTAGTCTCACTGGATTTTGACGATTGCTATTTTGGCCTGCTCCATGATGCGTTGATGGCTCAGGTGATACATTGTCTCACTAAAAAGGCTCTAATCTTCACTCGGGTGTCAAATTTGGGAAAATTTGTTATCAATGGAAAGCTCATTCAATTTTCCACATGATAAAAAGTGAAATCTTGAAAATACCATATGTATAAAAGTGGATTCATCTTTAAAACAAGTCTCTAACATCTTTGGGATGAATTTAAGCTAGGTAGAAGTACGGGGTATTACAATATCTCCCCCTTGATAACATTTGTCCTCGAATAAGACTGATTAAGATGGGAAAAATGATAAGTTGAAGTACATACTGAACATAAACAATTGAAACACGACTACATGGTTGACATTTCTGAGATTCATATCGAGCATGTATATCTGATGCATGATTTCATAATTGAACTGACTCATGAATACATGACTGAGATTTCTGATAAATGAGTTTCTCACAAGGAGAATGCATATCTGATGCATGAACACATGACTGATCTGATGCATGAACATATGATTGAATATGCAATGGTAATTGATACCAAGTTTATAATGGAATTCTAAACATGAACTGGACTCCAAGTTGTAACTGAAATCTGAACAAGAAACAAAAAGGCTTAAGAAAAGTTGTTACATTGGGCTGAATCTGAATTAGCAGAGAAGAGGTGAGGATACTTGGTACGCATGTCTACTTCTGCTTCCCAAGTAGCTCCCTCAACGGACTAATTTCGCCAAAGAACTTTAACTAGAGGGACTTCTTTGTTTCTCAGTCTACGACTCTGATAGTCAAGAATTTTGACTGGAATCTCTTCATAAGAGAGGTTGTTCTGAATATCTATGCTCTGAATAGGGAATAAAACTACTAGATCACCCATGCACTTTTTTAGCAAGGAGACATGAAAGACTGGATGAACTGAGGCTAGATCTGAAGGCAATTTGAGCTCATAAGCTACTTTGCCGAAGCGACTGAGAATTTTGAAGGGACTCACATAACGGGGACCGAGCTTTCCTTTTTTCCCAAATCTTTTCACTCCCTTCATGGGAGAGATCATTAGATAAACATAGTCACCAATACCAAACTCGAGATCTTTTCTGCGCATATCTGCAGAAGCCTTCTATCGGCTCTGAGCAGCCTGGAGTCTTTCTATAATCAACTGGACTTTTTCTAAGGCATCGAATACTAAGTCAGGCCCTATAACTGAGGCCTCACTAACTTTGAACCAACCGACTAGAGATCCGCGCCTCCTACCATAGAGAGCTTCGAATGGATCCATCTGAATACTGAAATGATAGTTTTTATTGTATGCAAACTCAATCAAAGGCAAGTGGTCATCCCAACTTCCCTTGAAATCAATTCCATACGCTCGCAACATATCTTCTAGAGTCTGAATGGTCTTTTCTGCTTGACCATCTGTCTAAGGATGAAAGGCTATAATGAGATGAACTTGGGTACCAAGACCCTTTTAGAACGCTTTCTAGAAATAAGAGGTGAACTAGGTACCTCTATCTGAGATAATAGATAACGGAACACCGTGCAATCTGACCAACTCTTTGATGTAGATTTTGGCATAATCCTCGACTGAATAAGAGGTATGGACTGGAAGTAAAAGAGCCTATTTGGTTATTCTGTCTACAATGACCCAAAATGAATCATGCTGATAACGAGTACGAGGTAAACCCATCACGAAGTCTATGTTCACTTCTTCCTACTTCCAAGTAGGAATATTGAACTCTTGCATGGACCCACTAGGCTTCTGATGCTCTATCTTACCCTGCTGGCATATAAAGCACTTATCCACAAACTCTGCCACATCTCTCTTCATCCCACTCCACCAATAGATCTCCCATAAGTCGCGGTATATCTTCGTGGCCCCTGGATGAATAGAGTAGCACGTACCATGCACAACTACAAGAATTCATAGCCTCAATTCATCTACACCTGGAACACATAAATGACCCTGATAACACAATACACCATCTCTCTCTTGGGAGAAAACCTCAACTTTCTAATCCTTGACTGACTCTATCAACTTGATAAGACTGGGATCTCTATATTGCTTTTCTTTCACCTCGGAAACTAGAGATGATTTTGAACTACTCTGAACCCATATATCATCCTTCTCTATATCTACTAAGCGCACACCTAGTCTGGAAAGCTGATGGACTTCCTGAGCTAACTTCTAATTACTATCCTTAACATGAGCAACACTACCCATAGACAGTCTACTGAGAGCATCAGCCACTACGTTAGCCTTGCTTGGATGATAGAGGATACTTATGTCATAATCTTTCAAGAGCTCTAACCACCTACTCTGACAAAGATTGAGATCTTTCTGAGAAAAGACATACTGAAGGCTTTTATGATCTATGAACATATCTACATGAACACTGTATAGATAGTGCCTCCAAATCTTTAAGGCAAATACTACGGCTGCTAACTCAAGATCATAAGTAGGATAATTCTTATCATGGGGTTTAAGCTATCTGGAGGCATAAGCTATGACCCTTCCATGCTGCATGAGGACACAACCCAAACCTACTCTAGATGCATCACAATACACTATGAAACCATCTAAACCATTTAGAAGAGCCAAAACTAGAGCTGAGGTGAGTTGAGTCTTCAACTCCTAAAAACTCTTCTTGCAAGGATCTGACCACTGAAACTTGACTTCCTTCTGGGATAATCTGGACATAAGGGATGCAATACAAGAAAATCCCTAAACAAACCATTTGGAATAGCCAGCCAAACCCAAGAAACTCCTGATATCTGGTGGAGAGATAGGTCTGGGCCAGTTTCTTACTAATTCAGTCTTTAAGGATCTACTCTAATGCCATCACCAGAAATGATATGACCAAGGAATGCAATAGACCTTAGCCAAAATTTGCACTTACTAAATTTGGGGAATAGGTGATGATCTCTAAGAGTCTGAAGTACAATTCTGAGATGGTTTGCGTGATCATATTCACTGTGGGAATAGACAAGAATATCATCTATGAAGACTATGACAAACCTGTCCAAGTACTGCTTGAACACACGGTTCATCAATTCCATGAAAGCTGCAGGGATATTGGTAAGACCAAAGGACATGACCAGAAATTAGAAGTGACCATACCAAGTTTGGAAAGCTATTTTTGGAATGTCACATTCCCTGTGATAATAGCCTGATCTGAGGTCTATCTTAAAGAAATAGCTGGCACCCTAAAGTTTTTCAAGTTAGTCATCAATTAGGGGAAGTGGATATTTGTTCTTAACCGTGACTTTATTGAGCTGACAGTAATTAATGTACATTTTAGAAAATCATCTTTCTTGCGCACGAATAAGACTGGTGTACCCCATGAGAACACACTGGATCTGATAAATCCCTTATCTAAGAGATTCTTCAATTGCTCTTTCAGTTCTTTAAGTTCTTCTGGTGCCATTCTGTATGGCGGAATAGATATAGGCTGAGTATCTGGAAGAAGATCAATGTCAAATTCTATTTCCCTTTCAGGAGGAATTTTTGGAAGATCTTTGGGAAAGACATCTGAATATTTACTCACGACTAAGACTGATTCAAGACTGGGAGTCTCAAAAATAGAATCCTTAATATGAACAAGATGATAGACATATCCCTTAGATATGATTTTCCATGCACGAAGGTAGGAAATAAGCTAACCTCGAAACGCTAAAGTACTACCCCTCCATTCTAGGATAGGTTCATTTAGAAACTAAAACTGGACTATTCTGTTTCTACATTCGACTGTGGCATAGTAGGAATGAAACTAATCCATGCCGATAATGACATCAAAATCAGCCATCTCTAATTTGACTAAGTCTACTAAGGTGACTTTCTGAAATATCATAACTAGGCAGTTCCTGTATACCCTTCAAGCTATGATGGTTTTACCCACTGAGGTAGATACTGAGAAGGGATCTACAAGAATTTTGGGACTGACTCCGAAATCAACGATTATATAAGGAGTAACAAAAGACAAGGAAGCTCCTGGATCTAGAAAAGCGTAAACATGTAAGTGAAAGATCTGTGATGTACCAGTAACTACATCAGGAGAATTTTCCCAATCTTTCTGGAACTGAAGAGCATAAAGTCTATTTAGGTGTTGCCCACTAGTAGCACTGGAAGTGGCACCTTACTAATTTGGGCGACTGGAGTAGGCTGAGGAACGGTTCTACTGACCCTTATAACCTGACTAGGGACAATCTCTGACTCTGTGGACTGGCTTGCCATATCCTAAATAGACATCACTGCTAGCTCTGCAAGTACCCTTGTGGTTCTTACCATAAGTCTAACAAAGACGATTTGTTCGGGCACTGCTAATACTGCCCTGAGATTTAGAGACTGGCACCCTATCTTTGTTACCCTCCCTAAACTTAGGAATTGGAGCACTGGCTGAAGAAATAGCTAGGACGGATGACTTAGGACGGAACTGAGAATGGTTTTCTCCCTCTGACTTAGGCTGAGCAAAGTTGAAACTACTTGTCCTTGGTCTCTTAATTTGTCTCTCTCTCATCTTAATCTTTCACTCTTTTATCTGTTGAGCATGGGTCATAAGCTTGGTTATGTTTATGTCACTATTCAATATCGTGGACCTGCACTCATTACCAACGCTATCATTCACCCCAGAAAAAAACTTACTCATCTTGGACCTGCTGCTGCCACTACATGGGGACCATATTTGGCTAATTGGGTAAGATTAAGAGAATACTCTTTCACCGCCATGTTGTCTTGCCTAAGGTTGATAAATTCTAACACCTTAGCTTCTCTCAACTCTAGGGGAAAGAATCTATCTAAGAAGGTTGTAGCAAACTCCTCCCACTCAATAGTCCTTGCATCAACTGACCTCTCTGACTTTCACTATTTGAACCAAGTGTGAGCAACATCCTGCAACTAATATGCAACTAGCTCAGCACTCTCACTAGAAGTAACCCCCATGATATCTGTAACCTTCTAAACCTGGTCAAGGAATTCTTAAGGATCCTTTCCTGACTTAGACCCAAAAAAGAATGGAGGATTCATTTGGGTGAAGTCCCAAATCCTGGCTGCAGCTAAATTAGCCACTGGGTTGGCCAGAATGACAACTGGTCGTTCATTCTGAGCAGCAACTGAGTTATCACGGTGAATGTAGCTCTGAACTCTGCATGAGAAACATATTTGTCCAAGGGATCTTATTGGACTGGCTGAGGGGCTGACTAATTCCCGTTTCTTCTTTTGAAAGACATGTTCTGTAGAAGAAAGGAAGAAATAGATTAGACTGAGATTTAAGCTTGAGCTCACGCACACTGGCACGACATGAATACTGAAAGAAGGGAAACTATTCCTAAAACATCTCATAGCCTCCTATACATAAATGTGGCATACAATACACCTATGTACAAGACTCTACTAGATGCATCTTTCAGACTTCCTAGGACTCTGTTGAACCTTAGGCTTTGATACCAAGTTTGTAACGCCCCGAACATAGTACCCAAAATGCTATACGGTGCTCATGATCCCGAAGGACCACAAGCTAACCCATGACTAATATCTATACCTGAACACTACATAATATACTATATAAATGCAAAAATAAAGGTTGAAAGGCCATAAGGCTCAAAACTGTAACATAACTAATATAACATAACATCTGGATGGGGTATGAAATACCCAAAATAACTTAAATGAACTATCTGAACATGTTAGTCTAAAAAGCCTCAACTATCTGAATAAGGAGTTGATGGGATATGTCCTCAACTAACTCCATCTACTGAAAGCTAAACTGAATTGATGAAATAACTCATAATATCATCCTTAAAAGATGAGGACTCACAGCTTCTGAACCGATGGTATAAGACACCATAGCATAAATGCGTCAATACGTTTGAATGTACTAGTATGCAATTGAGATAGGTTAAATGCAAAGGGTTCAAATGCATGAACAATGCTAACTGATTAAATAACATAAATGTGAGAATACATGCATGAATAAGTGACTATGACTGAATTTGTGATGGTACTGACTACTGAGTCTAATTACTGATAATATGAGTCACTGGTAATTGATATAACAGATACTAATTTGACAGTCTAGGTTCGTATTGAACTAACTGGGTTTCATACTATTTTGAGTTGACTATATCTGACAGTCCTAAAATTCTGAAGAACTATTTGAGTTCTATCACTGAGACTGAGTCTGAAACTGTAACTATGGGAAGTAGTCATCTAACTGATATGCCCTAAATAATAGAATATAGTTGAGTTAGGTCCAATATGTAACCCCAATTGGAAGGGTGCCAATACTGCGCCACTGGTAAGGACAAGCTGTGGGTAACCCTCATCTGACAGTTTCCCTAAAAGAGAACGGTGGGACCCTCATCTATCAGCATTTATACACCTCATCAACCCTCATATGTTAGTGTTGATGTCCAACGTATGTTGGATACATAGTTCTGGTATGCAAGGATTGTTTCTAAGGATCACACCCTCAACTGTCAGTGTGTGTACTCATCCTTGGGTTTACTCAGTGCAAAATCCTACTGCCATCTGAATAGAAACTGAACATGATTAACTAAACTAAACTGGACTGAGTTCATTGAGTTCCTTTGACTGATGGAATACTACTGAGATTACTAAAGTACTAAGCTTTCTGAGATTCCTAGGATTACGGAGTCTACTAATTTTTCCTAAGTCATATGACTGACTGAATTTTACTGAACATGGCTTGACTGAGGATATCGTGTAAAACATGACACAAGCTCTAGGCACACAGCTAAATTATCGGGTATTAGATACCCCTAGGACTCAATATCATAATAGTAATTCATGGCATAAATTCTAAAGCACAACAATGGCTACACACATATCCATAATCCCTTGGCTAAGACATTTCATCAAACACTTGACATGTATGAACTTGTATAAGACTGGGGATTTCATATTATCATACTAGTAAGACATTTTTCCTTCCCATAGGCATTTAATCAAACACATAGTGAGCATAGTATATGCAGACAACATTAAGCAACAAGTAAATATCATGATTAAGATCTAATTTCACCATTCAAGGGTTTAATCATGGGTTCACATGAATCTACACCTATAATAATTAATTCCACTTAAAATTTATCAGTAAAAATGGATTAGAATTCAATTGGTCATTATCAACATGAACAAAAGCAAACTCAACATGGAATTCATAAAAGTCCATATACTTAAACTTTGAAAAGAGATTTTTGGGCTTCATGGATGAAAGGAGTCCATGAATGCACACTATGCATACCTGAGTTAATGAATTTGGAAGGACTGATGGAGAGTTCTTGTGATTTGGCCCTTGAATTTGAGAGCTAGGGTTCCTTGGCTTAAGAGAGAGCAACTCAATTTGGGAAAAATAGAATGAATGATGATATATTTAGGTCATGTAGGGTTAAATTTCATGTTTGAGGCTGAACTAAAATTATGGGAAAAGACCCATTTAACCCTGGATGCGTCTTTTGATTTTTGTCAAAATCTCCCAATTTGCCAAGCTGGCACGACGTGGAGCTATCGCATCGTGTCACTGGAAATTACCCACTGGGAACTGGACTGATGGCATGATGAGGTGAAATTGTGTTGCAATACTGGATGGGGCCTGGAAGTTTAGCGCTATACGGAGACATCGTGCGAAGACACTGGAAAAAAGATAATTCTAAATTTAAGCCCTGGCGCGATGCACCATAATCGCAGAGGCTCGTAAGATTTTGACGATTGCCATTTTGGGCTGCTCCGCAATGCGTTAATGGCTCAGGTGATACACTGTCTCAGTAAAAAGGCTCTAACTCTTTGCCCAGGTGTCGTATTTAGACGAATATGGTATCAATGAAAAGCTTATTCAATTTTTCACATGATAAAAAGTGAAAATCTTGAATATAGCACATATATAAAAGTGGATACATCTTTAAAACAAGTCTCTAACATATTTAGGATGAATTTAAGCTAGGTAGAAGTATGGGGTATTACAGTACTGGAATGCAAAATGAGGTAAGGCTAAATTCAAGGGTTCATATGCATGAACTATATCTGAGTGAATATCATGAGAATACATGCATGACTATATTGACTGTAACTAAAATCATAAGAATTTAGAATAATGAGTTTCAATGATAACACAGATTACTCATAATTGATATAACTGATACTGGGTGACTTTATCTGACACTCCTGGTTCTGATAGAACTAGCTAAGTTTCGTACTAAACTGAGTGATTATATCTGACAGTCCTAAAATTTGTAGAACTATTTGAGATCTATTACTGAGATAGAGACTAAGACTGTGACTATAGGAGGCAGTCATCTAACCGACATGCCCCAAATAAAGAAATAAAGCTAACTTGGGGTCCAATCTGTAACCCTAATTGGAAGGGTATCAATACCGTGCCACTCGTAAAGAGAAACTGTGAATTACCCTCATCTGGCAGTATCCTGAAAGGAGAATGGTGGGACCCTCAACTGGCAATGTTAATCCATCTCATCAACCCTCAACTATCAGTGTTGATGTTTCAACCTATGCTAGCTACATAGTTCTGGAATGCAAGGATTGCTTCAAATGGTCACACCCTCTACTGTCAGTGTGTGCCCTCATCCTTGGGTTTTCTCGATGCTGAATCCTACTCCCAACTTAATAGACCCTGAACTAATTATACTGAGATGAACTGGACTGAGTTCACTGAGTTTTGTGAACTAATGGAATATTACTGAATTTTGTTAACTGACTGAGTTCATGAGATTACTGAGTTTTCTTGATTCATGTAACTGACTGAATTCAACTGAGTTCTGAAACTGACTAAGAATACTACTAATCATGGCGTGACTGAGATTATCTTGAAACTGACATTGGCTCTAGGCACACAACTAAATTGTCTGGTATTGAATACCCTCAGGACTCGATAGCATGAAAATAAATAGGACATGACACTTCTTGAGCTCATAACAATTGTTAACAATTCATAATACAACCATTGAGGGATTTCATGATGCACTTGATACTCATAGTTTTGTACATGAATAGGAACACATTCCAACATATCATAAGTTCACAATCTAGTCTCATGAACACTCCATCAATTCATCACAAGACATAACATTAGCATGGGAGTCATTTTGAACATGTAGTTATAGCCTAAGTTCATTATGTAGATCAGTAAGGGTTTATATAACACAATAATACTCACTTAGGCATTTATTCATACATATTGAATGCATATACTTAGGCTTAGGCATGAACACTAAACAATTACATCATGGCTACATTAATCAACTCAAATTTCATGAAATTCAATCCACATGCTAATGCAATATCATGAAAACACACTAAAGATTCCAACTTGGGAATCATACAATACATCAACATAATCATAATCAATCCACAACATGAATATCAAAATTTATAATTTAAAATTGGATCCTTGGACTCCAAGGATGAAAGGGATCCTTGGATTAACACTTTACATACCTTAGAACATAAATCCATAAGGGTTCTTGAAGGAATTCTTGAGCTTTATTCTTGAATTTTAAAACTAGGGTTTCTTGCTTTTGAGAGAGAATGATGAATTTTGGGGAAACTTGTGTGAATAATGAAATATTTAGGTCATTTAGGGATCAATTTTGTGTTTGGGGCTGACCTATTCATGGGAAAATGACCTATTTACCCTTAAAGATGCGGTAATTTAATGACTGAAAACTGGGCATCGATGCGATTAGCGACGCGGCACGTCGATGTCATCGATCGATACCCGATGCATCATGCCATGATCGCGCTAAGCCTTAGTAGTTTTGACTCTGGCAACCTGCAACAATGTTAACCAACGTGATAGGTGATGCGGTGCACCAAGATCGCGTTAGTGCATTATTTTGAGACACCAAACGTGGTCTAAACGAGTTCTAAAAAATCTAAAACTTGTCCAGGAACACCTAATGACCTTCCTGATCATGAATCAACAAAAATATAAACTATTAAAGGACATTAAGGTCGTAAAATAAGATTATCAACCTTTCAAGGCCAAAAATAAACTAAGTCTGGAAACTTAGTTAGGATTTTTTGTAAGTATGGGACCCCTTGACAAACTTAAAGGACTGGATTAAGCTTAGAATTTTTTGTGGGGTCTTACAATATCTCCCCCTTGGGAATATTCATCCTCAAATGAGACTGACTGGGATGGGAGAAATGATAAGCTAAAGTACATACTGAACATGAACAACTGAAACATGACTACATGACTGACATTACTGAGATTCATACTGAGCATGCATATCTATCTGATGCATAATTTCATGACTGAGCTAATAGATGAATGTATGACTGAGAGTACTGATAAACTGATCACGCATATCTAATGCGTGAATACATGGCTGAACTGATTCATGAACATATGACTAAATATATAATGGTAAAATATCAAGTTTGAAATGAAAACTGAGTAAGGAGCTAAATACCAAGTTTGTAACTGAAATTTGAACATGAAATTGAATAAGCTTAAGGAAAGCTATTACCTTGGGCTGAGTCTGAGTTTGCAAAGAAGAGGTGAGGACACTTGGTCCGCATGTCTGCTTCTGCTTCCCAAGTAGCTCCATCAACGGACTGATTTCACCAAAGAACTTTGACTAGAGGGACTTCTTTGTTCCTCAGTCTACGAGTCTGATAGTCAAGAATTTCAACTAGCATTTCCTCATATGAGAGACTATTCTAAATATCTATGCCCTCAGCAGGGACTATGACTGCTAGGTCACCTATGCACTTCTTAAGCAAGGAGACATGAAAGACCAGATGAACTGAAGCTAGATCTGAAGGCAATTCGAGCTCATAAGCTACCTTGCCAAAATGATTGAGAATTTTGAAGGGACCGACACACCAGGGACTGAGCTTTCCTTTCTTGTCAAACCTTTTCACTCCCTTCATGAGAGAGATTTTCAAGTACACATAATCACCAATCTCAAAATCGAGATCTTTTCTGCACACATCTACGTATGATTTTAGTTAGCTCTGAGTTGTCTTGAGCCTCTCTCTGATTAACTGAACTTTCTCTAAGGTATCGAAGACCAAGTCAGGCCCTACTACTGTGGCCTCACCCACTTCGAACCAACCGATTGAAGATCTACATCTCCTAATGTAGAGAGCTTTGAGTGGAGCCATTTGGATACTGGAATGATAGCTGTTGTTACATAGAGAGCTTTGAGTGGAGCCATTTGGATACTGGAGTGATAGTTGTTGTTGTATGTAAACTCAATCAAAGGCAAGTGGTCATCCCAACTACCCTTGAAATCAATTGCACATGCCCTTAGCATATCTTCCAAGGTCTAAATGGTCCTTTTATCTTAACCATCTGTCTGAGGATGAAAGGTTGTACTGAGATAAACTCGGGTACCAAGACCTTTTTTGAAATATTTTCCAAAAATGAGAGGTGAATTGGGTACCTCTATCTAAAATAATAGACAATAGAACACCGTGTAATCTGACCAACTCTCTGATATATAGTTTGGCGTAATCCTCGGCTAAATAACAGGTATGAACCAGAAAGAAATGAGTTGACTTGGTCATTCTGTCTACATTGACCCAAAATGAATCGTGCTAACGATGAGTACGAGGCAAACCCATCACAAAGTCCATGTTTACTTCTTCCCACTTCCAAGTAGGAATACTGAACTCGTGCATAGACCCACTAGGCTTCTGATGCTTAATCTTAACTTGCTGACATATAGAGCACTTAGCCAAAAATTCTGCAATATCTCTTTTCATCCCACTCCACCAATAGATCTCCCACAAATCACGGTATATCTTAATGGCCCCTGAATGAATCGAGTAACGTGCACCATGCACTTTTGCAAGAATTTGCTGCCTTAAGTCGTCTACACCTAGAACATAGAGACAACCCTGATAATGCAAAACACCATCTCCCCCTTGGGAGAAAACCTCTACTTTCTAATCTTTGACTAATTCTTTCAACTTGACTAGACTGGGATCTTTATCTTGTTTTTCCTTAATTTTGGAAACTAGAGATGATTATGAACTATTTTGAACCCATATACTACCTTCTGTTGAGTCGACTAAGCGGACACCTAGTCTGGAAATCTGCTGAACTTCCTGAGCTAATTTTTTCTTACTATCCTCAACATGAGCAACATTACCTATAGACAATCTACTAAGAGCATTAACTACTACATTGGCCTTGCCCAGATAATAAAGGACACTCATGTCATAATATTTTAAGAGCTCTAACCACCTTCTCTGATAGAGGTTAAGATCTTTCTGGGAGACTACGTACTAAAGGCTTTTGTGATCTGTGAACACATCTACATGCACCCCATACAAGTAATACCTCCAAATCTTTAAGGCAAAAACTACGGCTGGTAACTCAAGATCATTAGTTGAATAATTCTTCTCATGGGGTTTAAGCTGCCTGGAGGCGTAGGCTATGACCTTACCATACTGGATGAGGACACTACCCAAACCTACTTTGGATGCATCATAGTACACTACAAACCCATCTGAACCATCTAGGAAGAGCCAAAACTGGAGTTGAGTTGAGTCAAATATTTAACTCCTGAAAACTCTTCTCGCAAGGACCTGACCACTGAAACTTGACTTTCTTCTAAGTCAATCTGGACATAGGGGATGCAATAGAATAAAATCCCTCAACAAACCATCTGTAGGAGCTAGCCAAACCCAAGAAACTCCTGATATCTAATGGAAAGACAGGGCGGGGTCTATTTCTTACTGCTTTGGTCTTTTAAGGATCAACTCTAATACCATCACCGAAAATGATATGACCAAGGAATTCTACTAACCTTAGATAAAATTCGCACTTACTGAATTTGGCGAATAATTAATGATTCTTGAGAGTCTGCAATACTATTCTGAGATGGTTTACATGATCATGCTTTTTGTGGGAATAGACAAGAATGTCATCCATGAAGACTATGACGAACATATCTAAGTACTGCTTGAACACACGGTTCATCAAGTCCATTAATACTTCTAGGGCATTGGTAAGACCAAAGGACATGACTAAGAATTTAAAGTGACCATACTGAGTTTGGAAGGCTATTTTTGGAGTGTCACATTCTCTGACTCTGAGCTGATGATAGCCTAATTTGACATCTATCTTAGAGAAATAACTGGCACCCTAAAGTTGGTCAAATAAGTCATTGATTCTGGGAAGTGGATACTTATTCTTAACTGTGACCTTATTAAGCTAACGGTAGTCTATGCACATTCTGAGAGAACAATCTTTATTTCGTACGAATAGAACTGGTGCACCCTATGGGGACACACTGATTCTGATGAACCCCTTGTCTAAAAGATCCTTCAACTGATCTTTTAATTCTCTAAGTTCTGTTGATGCCATTTTGTATGGCGAAATAGATATGGGCTGAGTATCTGAGAGAAGATCTATGCCAAATACTTCTCTTTCGAGAGAAATTCCTGGAAGATCTTTGAGAAAGATATCTAAATATTCATTCACTACCGGGATTGATTCATGACTGGGAGTTTTAGAACTAGAGTCCTTAACTCAAACAAGATGATAGACACATCCCTTAGATATCATTTTCCTTGCCCGTAGGTAGGAAACAAGCTGAACCCTAAAGGTTGAAGTACTACCCCTCCACTCTAAGATGGATTCATTTGAAAACTAAAAATGGATAATTCTATTTCTGCAGTCGACTATGGCATAGTAGGAATAAAGCTAATCCATATCGAGAATGACATCAATAGCAGTCATCTCTAATTCGACTAAGTCTGCTAAAGTAACTGTCTGAGATATCATAATAGGATAGTTCCTGTATACCCACCGAGCTATGATAGTTTTACCCACTGGGGCAGAGACTGAGAAGGGCTCTGCTAGAATTTTGAGTCTGACTCCGAAATCAACTGATATGTAAGGAGTAATAAAAGACAAAGAAGATCCTAGATCTAGCAAAGCGTAAACATGTATATGAAAGATCTATAACATACCAATGACCATATCAGGAGAATTTTCCTGATCTTGTTGGGACTGAAGAGCATTTAAACTATTTGGACGTTGCCCATTGGTGGCGTTGAAAGTGGCACCCTACTGGTTTGGGTGACCAAACTGAGCTTAGGAATGGTTATGCTGACCCTGAAAACCTGACTGGGGACAATATCTGACTCTGTGGCCTGGCTTGCCACATCTAAAACAAATATCGTTGCCAGCTCTTCAAATACCCTAATGGTTCTTGCCATAAGTCTAATAAAAAGGATGAGTGTGGGCACTGCTAATACTACCCTGAGACTTAAAGCCTGGTGCCCTATTTTTTTTACCATTCCTGAACTTAGGAACTGGTGTACGGGTGAGGAAGGAGCTAGAACAGATGAATTTAGGCAAAACTGAGATAATTTCCACCCTCTCTTAGACTGACTGAAATTGAAGCTACCTGTTCTAGCCCTCTTATTCTGCTTTTCCCTCTCCTTAACCTTATGCTCCTCTATCTGTTGAGCATGGATCATAAGCCTGGCTATGTCCATCTCACTAATTAATATAGTGGTCCTATACTCCTTGACTACACTATCATTCACCCAAGAAACAAATTTACTCATCTTAGCCCTGCTATCTGCTACCACATGAGGAGCATACCTGGATAATTGAGTAAACTTAAGAGAATACTCTTTCACTATCATATTTCCCTGCCTGAGGTTGATAAACTCTAACACCTTAGCTTCTCTCAGTTCTAGGGGAAAGAATCTATCTAAGAAGGCAGTGGCAAACTTCTCCCACTCAACGAGCCCTGTATCTTCGAACCTCTCTATTTTCCATTATTTAAACTATGTGTGAGCGACATCCTGCAACTGATATGCAGCTAGTTCAGCACTCTCACTAACAGTAACCCCCATGATATCTGTAACCTTCTGAACCTGATCAAGGAATTTCTGAGGGTCCTCATCTGACTTAGACCTGAAAAATGATGGAGGATTCATTCGGGTGAAGTCCTAAATCCTAGCTAAAGTAGTATTGGCCATTGGGTTGGATGGAACGGCAGCAAGCCATTCATTCTGAGCAGCAACTGCACTAGCAAGATTAGTGAATGCAGCTTCGAACTTTGCATGAGAAACTTGTTCGTCCAGGGGATCTGCCTGAACGGGCTGAGGGACTGACTAATTTCTATTTCTCTTCTCATTTGTCCTTTTGGGAGACATGTTCTATAAATGATAGAAAGGAATAGATTAGACTAAGAGTTAAATTTGAGCTCATGCTCACTTGCATGACATGAATACTGAAAGAAGGGAAACTATTCCTAAAATATCTCATAGCCTCCTATACATAAATGTGGCGCGCTTCACACCCATGCACAAGACTCTACTAGATGCAGCTTTCAGACTTCCTAGGACTCTATTAAACCTTAGTCTCTGATACCAAGTTTGTAACAACCCGAGTCTGGTACTTCGAACCTTACACAGTGCTAACAATCCCGACGGACCACTAGCTAGCCCATGACTGGTACCTACTACAATAACTTTATAATGATACTGACATATGCGGAATAATGGACAAAAATCCCATAAGGTTCAAAAATGAAACATAATTGTTAATGCGGTATAACAATATCAAAACTGACTTAACTGTCTAAACATGCTATAGTCTGAACATCTAGTCTGAAAGCCTCTAAAATGTTTGAATAAGGAGTTGTTGGGACATATCCCCAACTTACTCTGTCTACTGAAAATTGAACTAAAATAATGAAATAATCATGCTATCCTCGAATGATGAGGACTCACTGTAATCTACTGCTGCTGGCTAAATCTAAACTACTAAGGATGTTTTGGAGCTCTTACGTCCAAACTTATGGTATAAAACACCATAGCACAAAAGAAAAGTATGTGACAATATGTCTGAATATACTGGTACGCAAAGTGAGGTAAGGTTGAATGTAAGGATTCATATGCATGAATTATATCTAACTGAATATCATGAGAATACTTAAATTAGAATACATGCATGACTATATTTACCATAACTGAAATCATGAGAATTCAAAATACTAAGTTTTACTAATAACACGGATTACTGATAATTGATATAACTGATACTGGGTGACCGTATCTAATAGTCCTAATTCTGATGGAACTAGCTAAGTTTCATACTAAACTGAGTGACTGTATCTGACAGTCTTAAAATCTGTAGAACTATCTGAGTTCTATTACTGAGACTAAGACTGAGACCATGGTTGTGGGAGGTAGTCATCTAACTGACATACCCCAAATAAAGCAATATAGATGAGTTGGGGTCAAATCTATAACCCCTAATTGGAAGGGTGTCAATACCGCGCCACTGGTAAAGACAAGTTGTGAGTGACCCTCATATAGCAGTATCCCCAAAGGAGAACGGTGGGACCCTAAACTGGTAGTGTTAATCTACCTCATCAAACCTCAACTGTTAGTGTTGATGTCTCAACTTGTGCTGGCTACATAGTTTTAGAATGCAAGGATTACTTCTCAGGGTCACACCCTCTACTGTCAGTGTGTGCCCTCATCCTTGAGTTCGCTCGGTGCTGAATCCTACTCCCAACTGAATAGACACTGAACTAATTATACTGAAATGAACTGGACTGAGTTCACTGAGTTCCGCAGACTGAAAAAATAGTACTAAATTCTATTTACTGACTAAGTTCATGAGATTACTGAGTTTTTCTGAGTCATGTAACTAACAAAATTCTACTGAGTTCTGAAACTGACTGAGAATACTACTAATCATGGCGTTATTGAGATTATCTTAAAATTGACACTGCATCTAGGCACATAGCTAAATTATCGAGTATTGAATACCCCCATGAATCGATAGCATGAAAATAAACAAGACATGACACTTCTTGAGCTCATAACAATTGTTAACAATTCATAATACAACCATTGAGGGATTTCATGATGCAGTTGATGCTCATAGTCTTGTACATGAATAGGAATACATTCCAACAAATCATAAGTTCACAATCTAGTTTCATATACACTCCATCAATTCATCACAAGACATAACATTAGCATGGGAGTCATTTTGAACATGTAATTATAGCCTAAGTTCATCATGTAGATCTATAAGGGTTCATATAACACAATTCTACTCACTTAGGCATTTTGTCATACACATGGAATGCATATACTTTGGCTTAGGCATGAACATTAAACAATTACATCATGGCTACTTTATTCAACCTAAATTTCATGAAATTTAATCCACATTCTAATGCAATATCATGAAAACACACTAAAGATTCTAACTTGGGAATCATACAACACATCAACATGATCATAATCAATCCACAACATCAATATCAAAATTTATAATTTAAAATTGGATCCTTACACTCCAAGGATGAAAGGGATCCTTGGATGAACACTTTATATATCTTAGAACGTAAACCCTTAAGGGTTCTTGAAGGAATTCTTAAGCCATGTTCTTGAATTTTGAAACTAGCTTTTGAGAGAGAATGATGAATTTTGGGGAAACTTGTGTGAATAATAAAATATTTAGGTCATTTAGGGATCAATTTTGTGTTTGGGGCTGACCTGGTTCATGGAAAAATGACCTATTTACCCTTAAAGATGCGGTCATTTAATGATTGAAAATTGGGCATCAACGCAATTGGCGACGTAGCGCGTCGATGGCATCAACACGATACCCAACACATCCCACCATGATCGCGCTAAGCCTCAGTAGTTTTGACTCTGACAACCTACAACAATGTTAACTAATGCAACAGGTGACACGACACGCCATGATCGTGTTGGTGCACTATTTTGAGACTCCAAACGTGGTCTAAACGAGTTTTGAAAGATCTAAAACTTGTCCGGGAATACCTAATGACCTTCCTAGTTATGAATCAACAAAAATTAAACTATTAAAGGACATTAAGGTTGCAAAATGATATTATCAACCTTCGAAGGCCAAAAATAAACTAAGTCTGGAAACTTAGCTAGGATTTTTCTAAGTTTGGAAACCCTCGACAAGCTTAAAGGACTGGATTAAGCTTACAATTTTTTGTGGAGTCTTACAAGTACCTAAATTTATTTACGTGAAACATGGTATAAATGAGCTCATAGGGTCAACTACAACTTCAATTGAGTCATTGCAATTGCATGGTGTTGGTATTGCGTTCATCCCGACCCGAGTCATCGATTGATCACTCTGAGTTGAAATGAGTTCTCATTAACTTAATATTTTAAAAACTATGTCTTTTAAAATTTTAAAAATTAATTCTGATCAATTCAAACCAAATTAACAATTTTAAAACTGGTCATTCTTTTTCAAAATTACAAATCAACCCATACAAATCATCCATTTGTGGGAAAAACTTTTCCTTATTTCAAATCTCAAGCTCTCGCTTTTCTCTCTCTCTCAACAATACAGACAACAACTACTCAACACATTGTTCAACCCTTCAAAACAAATCAATTTTCTTCCCATTTTCGACCACATAGTTGTTATTTTTGACTTTATTCTTACTTGTATCGGTTGTTTTCTCCGTCTTCACAGGTAACCGAGTTTAAGAAGAGTTCTACATTTGTTCTTTGTTCTAAAAATTAGGAATTTTTAATTAATGATGAAAAAGAAGACTTTTAGTTGTATTATCTTCGAGAATGGGTTAACAATGTTGTGTTTTAATGCTAAAAAGGTAGGAAGCACTCGAGAAAATCCTAGTTTTTGTCTCAGTATTTTGTGAACTGTCGTGGTATTGTTGATGGTGCTTATGGTGTTGTTGGTGGTGTTGGTATTTATGTTTTTGGTGGTGGTGTCGGTGGTCTTGGTGTTGGTATTGGTGGAATCGATGGTGGTCTTAGTGGCATTGGTGGTGGCATTGGTTGTGGTGTTGGTGGTCCATCTGTTGCAACAAGTGAAAGATTTGTTGGGAGATATTAAATAGGTCTTCAAACATATTCGCCATCTGTTCAAACTGATGGGTTATCCATTGGAGTATTTTTTATAATGTGACGTAGAATAATTTATTGAGATTTCTCTTACCTCTTTTAAAAAAAAATTATGCAAACATCAAATGCAATGTATTTTTTATTTTTTTATTATTTGTAGTTAAAAAATGTCTTCCAAAATAAAAGAAATTGAAAGCAGATCACCCAACAAAAAAGGCTAGAGTACAGATAGATTCGGAGGAACTTCTAGAACGATCTCAGTCAGGGCAAAATGAAGCTAAGGAAAGTGATAACTCCTTCTCACCAATAGGGCATGAATTAATAATGAAATCCCAGCATTATCCTGTCAAAACTATTAGTATCGAAAGGTTTCGAGTTACGATGCAGATAGATAACCCTGACAAAGTAACTGGTGATCTTGTACTTAAATGTCAGTTGGGGAAATGTTTTGACGAACTTAGGAGTATTATGAAGAATGAAAATATTAACGGACTTTTTAACAAGAGTTGCTTTGCATACTTTCTTGAGCTGCCTGTGGACCGCACTCTCTGTTTCCCAATGAGCATGGTATATGGTCTTCTCAAGTGCAAGATTAAGTACGCGGGGGATAATAAAGATTTGAAGAAGGGCAAAAAAATGATGGATGAAATCTGGATCAACTACTGTGGCATGCTAGTTTGTTTTGGATTGAAAGAGTTTGCCATAGTGACGGGCTTGAGATGCGATCGTCCAAAAGAACCTCTCATCAAGGAAACACCCCACAAAGGGTTCAAGAAATGCAAAGGAAAAAAAGATGGGTTGTTGGACGTAGCTACAAAGCGGATAATTTGATGGCAGATCTCGAGGATAAAAACATACCAAAGCACTATAGGGAGAAATTATGCTTAGCTTGGTTTATCTATTTCGTTTTATTGGAAAGAGATGTCAGAAAAGTCATAGAAGATGATTTTTTGGTGCTTGCTTATGATTTTGAGAAATTTAACGATTATCCCTAGGGATATGACAGCTACTACTTGACTATCGAATATTTACTAGCAAAGTTATCCTCAAAGACGACCACATTATACGACTTTTCTTGGGTTTTCATGGTAAAATTAATCACTATTTTTACTAATACATTAATTTATACTGAATATAGTTATTATGACTTTTTTTTTGCTTACTTCCTATTTACATTTTTTAGGCTTGGGCATGTGAAATCATTCCTCCCCTCCGAAAGCAGTTCAAGGTTTATCCGGATGAGGTTTCTCATCCAAGGATCCTTAGGTGGTTAGTTGCAAATGGTAGTAAAAATATTAAAGAGGCTGCTGATCTCTTTGACCCTTCGGATGATGCAGTACATCTTTTTTCAACTAAAATAATTAGCCTCAAAGAAAAATATTGAAATAGATGTGCCATCTGTTGCAACAGATTACTCATTAACTGCAACTGGTGCAATAGATGGGTAATCTATTGTGATAGACGATCTATATTTCATAACAAATTAACCATCTGTTGCTCTAGTCCTCTGAACCCGACTTAACAGATTACCCATCTACTGCAAATTATGCAATATATGAGTAATATGATGCAACAGATGGGTAATCTAATGCAGTACATCTTCTTTTAACTAAAATAATTTACCTCAAAGAAAGATATTAAAATAGATGTGACATCTGTTGCGACAGATAGGTCATCTATTTCAATAGATTACCCATCAACTGCAACTGGTGCAAAAGATAGGTAATCTATTGTGATAGATAATCCATATTTCACAACAAATTAACCATCTGCTGCTCTGGTTCTCTGAACCCGACTCAATAGATTACCCATACAGTTCAGCTATTGCGGCAGCTAGATCGTCTGTTGCATAAGTTGGCTATGTTAACATGTAACCTAACTAACTGCAAATTATTATTATATGATTTAAATACATTCTATATATTTTATAGGTTGTGCATCCTTGGATCGTGCCTACTATTGATGAGTTGGGGATGACTTCTTTTCTCACTCTATGTCTTGTTGACACAAAGGAAGACCCAATGATGGAGTTAATAAAGAAGGAACTGGCTGAAACAACATCCATAAAAAGAGCAGTTAGGCAAGGTCAGCCTATTGTTGAAGCTCTTCACGACCAACCTAATACAACAGATCTGGGTGCTTCTTTTGGGATGTTGCTAGTGGAGTTGTTGATGATGGTGGCAACCATCCTAATGTTTTTTCTGCTGCCAGTTGTGATTATGAGCATGTTGGTGCTTAGAAAAAAATAAATATGTTTAAAAACACCCCTTGCACAGTTTTCTCTCACCCCTACACCGGTCTCTCCCACCCTTACAGTGGTCTCTCTCACCCCTCTTCACCCTCATATTCTCATTGCAAATGCAAAGTATATAAGGACAGAGAGGATAAAATCCTTAAAAAGTTAGAGGCTATTGCTGAAGCTGTTGAGGAGTTGAAATCCAAAAGGGGTGTCATACCATCTAAGAAGTTGAGGAAGCCATACACTTCTACAGTAGCGGTTAGGAGAAAGAAAATAAAGATTAGAAAAATACTCTCCATTGTGAAAACAAAAAAAATTGCAACGCCTCCCACTCCAAGAGTTGTTAAAGTTCAGGGGCCGCTGAAGAAGGTGGACATATACGCGGCACTTGGATACAAAAAGAAGAAGGAACTATAAGAAATCATAAATGATAAGATGAAGGTTCCATAAGAATACACCATGCATTCATTTGCCGCCAAAGACTTCACGAATAGGACAAATATCCATAAGTGGTACGTTGATAATGTAAGTTTACTTTTGCTAACCTAACCTTCCTATCTAATCCATGAAGAAGAAGCTACGCAGCAGATGTGTAATCTGTTGCAACATCTGGGTATTCTATAGCAACATAATACATATCTGTTGCATAAGTTGCGTCAGCTGGGTAATCTGTGAACTAATTCAGAGAACCCTCTGCAACAAAATCTTTCCACTATGTTTTTATTCTTTATAATTACTAACATATTTAAAAATTGCCTTCTTATATCACAGTATGTTGATGAAATTCTCTGCCTTATGAGGGATAGGCAATTAGCGTAACCGGATGCTTATGATGTTATCGATAGAATAATGGACTTCAACTTCTACAACAATTTCAAGGATAGGTACGATAATCTTCGCAAGTGATCTGGTATCGATGGCAGTAGAATTGATAAGTTAGTTTCTACGTTCGAATGGGATGAAGACATAATTAATTATGTTAGAGGGAAGAGGCCATATCCACAGGGTAAGAGCTAGACCAAGGTAAAGAGAATCCTTGCAGTCATGAACGTGGAAGTCAAATATTTTCTCGCTGTTGAGATACTACTCGACGAGGGAAAGATTAAGATTTATAACAGCAACTTACCTGTCTTCAACAAGGATATATTTTTAACCCATATGTAGTCACTCTTGAAGTTGTTCCCCAAGTTGTTAACATAGAGTAAGCTGATGGATCATTTGCTGGTAGAAGTCTTAACGAAGGAATCATAGGTTTAAGGTTGAAATAAGAACATCCAACCCTCAAAAAGTAAAGCTGGTGCAGCGTGTGGGCCGTACTCGCTTGCTACATCGAGTGTTTGCTGATCGGCACAAAAATGACTGGTATGTACGACGTCGTTGTAAGAAATATGCAAGAGGTCTAGGCTTATGGGTTACTAACTAAATGGTTGGAGCCCGTGTATAAAGAAAAATATGTACAAAGACAGAGACGTGCACGATAATAATTTTTATTTCAAGCCACTTCACTTTACATATAGTGGCAATAATTTTTATGTATGGCAAAAGTTGAATTTTTATAATGCAACAGATTGTCTATCTGATGTAACAGATATAATACCTGTTGTGACAAATTAATTATTTATTGGAATAGGTTGGTCATCTGTTGCATTATGCAAATATTTCTGTCTATCTGTCGCAACAGATATATAATTTGTTGCAACATATAATCTATCTGTTGCAACTGATAGGTAATCTGTTGAAACAAATCAAAAAAGTAGGAAGACCTGTTTATATAATTTCCAGCAGATGACCTAACTAAATAGTTGGAGCCTGTATATAAAGAAGAATATGTACAAAGACAGAGATGAACACGATAATAATTTTTTTATTTTGAGCTACTTTACTTTACATGTAGTGGCAATAATTTTTATGTCTGGCGAAAGTTGAATTTTTATAATGCAACAGATTGTCTATCTGTTGTAATAGATATAATACCTGTTGTGACAGATTGATTATCTGTTGGAATAGGTTGGTCATCTGTTGCATTGTACAGATACTTCACAGTCTATCTGTTGCAACATATAATCAATCTGTTGCAACATATAATCTATCTGTTGCAATTGATAGGTAATCTGTTGGAACAAAACAAAAAAGTAGGAAGACTTGTTTATATAATTTCAAGCAGATGACCTACATGTTGCAACATATGTCTAAATATATTTGATAAGATATGTCATCTGTTGCAGCAGATGTATTATCTATTGTGATATTTAAATCTAGTCTTTCATTTCAATTAACCGGTTCAAAACTAAGGATTAAATTATATTCATAGACAACATAAAATAAATCGAAGCCTTCAAAAATTACATAAAATAACTCAACAAATAAATAAAATATAAGAAAAATATTACAGGTACAAATGATCTACTCTACAAATAAATCAACAAGTTAAACCAAGGAGGATAGGTTATTACATTGACGTACTTAAGCTATAAATATTTAATCAAAATGGACAAGTTGTTCTTCATCCAGTGCTACAAAATTCGGCTTTGGTCGTCGTGGATCTTTAATGTCTCTTGCGTATGGCTTCTGAGCTTTCGCTTCTCCGTATTTCCATAAAAGAGTAGTATATCTTTTGCGGAGTAATACGACATCAATTTCATCATTTGGTACTTGTAATCCATCGCTCAAATACTCAGCGTAAGCGGCGATAAAAGGACCACAATCCCTGCATTTTAAAAAAATAGATAATCCATATCTTGCAGTTCATGTAAGCATTGCAAAATTTATGAAATAAAAATAAATCATCATACTTATACTTCCAGGCTACCAATGGTTTATTGAGCAATTCTTTCATCATATTGTACATCATATGGATTACCCATTTTATTTCGATATGCTTCAATTATCGACCAATCAGTACATACCTTTTGGTCCAAAAAGCCACTCATATCAAGGTAAGTAGGCAATATTTTGGCAAGCTTTTGTATCTCGGACGATGGCCCAAAACGTCTCTTTCGTGGCATTGATTCATAAACTCGGAATCGACACTCTTTTAGAACAACGACAGCCAACACCCAATGGAATTCATCACTATAATTCATTGGTATGTACACTTCATCGACCAAATGCCAAGGTGTAATTCCCCGAGTTTGGTACCCTAAATGCTACATGGTTCTCATAATCCCGAAGGGCCATAAGCTAACCCTTTTTCTGATATCTGTAACTGAGCACTGTATAATATACTGAAATAAAGGCTGAAGACTGGCGGAAACTTTCTATAAGGTTCAAATACTGAAATAAAACTAAATAAGTTTTAACAATATCAAAACTAAAACATCTGTCTGAACAACTAGTCTGAAATCCTCTAAACTGTTTAAACTATAGAGTTGATAGGACAAGTCCCCAACTAACTCTGTCAACTAGAATACTGAATCTAATGAAATAATAAAATAAAGATTATCCTCGAATGACGAGGACTCACTGCTATCAACCGCTGCTGACTGAATTTGGACTACGATGGCTATGTATAAGACACCATAGCATAAGAGAAAAGTATGCATTAGTATAAGATAATATACTGGTATGCTAGATGAGGTAAGGTAAAATACAAGGGCTCATATACATGAATAGTACTGACTAAATAATCTGAGTATACTAAATGATGATACATGCATGAATGCATAAACCGTAACTGAAATCATAGTGACTCTGAATACTGAGTTCCGAATATTGACTTACTAACATCTGAGTTTACTAATACTGGGATACTAAATAACTGAATCTACTAATGTGGCTATCTGAGCCTACTGATACTAATTCACCATATCTGAAATCAATCCTATCTAACGGCGGGTGATCTCTAATACATGTTGGTAACGATAATGATTAACTTTATTTGAGATCAGTCTTATCTAGGGGGTGATCCCTGAATATACTTATAATGAAGATGATTGGCTAAATCTGAGATCAGTCCTATCTAGCGGGTGATCTCTGAATCTACTAGTAATGAAGATAATTGATTAAGTCTGAAATCAATCCTATCTAGCGGGTGATCTCTGAATCTATTGAGGATGATACTAATTGACTGTATCTAGCAATCCTGAATCTAAGCTGCTAAACCGAATTCTATTACTGGGACTGATTCTGAAACTGAGACTGTGGGAAGTAATCATCTAACTGACATGTCCCTTTTAGCTACTTTGGGGTCCAACCTGTAACCCCAGTTGGAAGGGTGTTAGTACCGTTCCACAGGTAAAGACAACTTTTGTGGAGTCAGTCCTATCTAACGGGTGATCCCTGAGTATGTCAGTCCTATCTAACGGATCACAGCCCATACCTACGCTGGCTATGTAGTTCTGGAACTTAGGAATTGCTCCTAGGGACCCAGTCCTAACTAACGGGTATACCCCCATCCCTAGGCTCGCTCGGTGCTGAATCTTACTCCCAACTGAAAGACTTTGAACTGATTCTTAGACTGTACTAGACTGAGCTGAATCTATTACTGATCGTACTGATTAACTAAGTTAAGCTAAGTTCACTGAACTGAAGCTGGAATGCTAATGATTCTGAGATTTCCTAAGTTCTGCAACTATCTAAGAGTACTGAGTTCTGTAACTAACTGAGGGTACTACTAATAATGGTGTGACTGAGATTATCATAAAACTAACGCTGGCTCTAGACAATCAGCTAGGTGGTCGGGTATTAAATACCCCCAGGACTCGATAACATAAATAATACAAGACAGAACAACTCATACATAATATGGCAATAGGCTATCATTCACAATACATTCAATAAGACATCTTTTCAAGCACTTGGAAATCATAAACATGTAATCGTATAGGGAGGCATGCTATTGTCTCATAACTCATTCAATAAGGAATACATAGGAATAGGAATGCATGCAACATAGCATAATTCATTCACTAAGGCTTTTCAACAAACACTTGGCATGCATGAACTTATACATAATTGGGGATTTCTTGTCAACATGCTATAATGACTCTAATTCTTTCACACAAGCATTTTATCAAACATATGGGGAGCATGCTTTGGTTATTCAACAATTTCTACACCTAATTATCATGGACAATCAATCAACACGTAACTTGAAGAGGGTTTATCATGAACATCATGTAAATATCACATACTAGGATTAAAGCTTACAACTTTGTAATCAAAACATGGATTAAAACTCAACAACAACATGAACTTCAATTTCTATTCACATAAACCAAGAAAAACTCATAAATCTATAAATCTTAAATTTAGAAAAGGAATCGTGAACTTCTTGGGTGGAAGGAACCCAAGAATCAACATCTAACATACCTCAAAAGCTTAAATCTTAAAAGATAACTAACGTTTCTTGAACGTTCTTAGATTGGGGAACACAGATCTTGCTATTATCTTGATGGTTCTTAAACTTGAAGAGCTTGAATTTCTTAGTTTCTTAAAGAAGGGTTGGGATCTTATTCTAGGGGATTGATGTTTGAGAGAAACCCTAATTTGGTGTTGTAGATGAATAATGAAGTTATGAGCTCTGGTATGGTATAAATTAGGTGTTAAAAAGGGTGGAAAAAGATAGAAAAGCCCTTTTAAAAACTACTTTAAAATACTGAACGGGCTTTGCGATGTCTTGGGCGACGGTCCGTTGCTAGCTCTATGGTCCGTCGGTCCATCCCGTCGTACCTGGCCAGAACCTGAACTTTCTGCCTTATCTGCGATGGTTTGGGCGACAGTCCGTCAGTCCTGGCCATCGCACTTGGCCAGAAGGTGGGTTTACTACCTTAGTCGCGATGGCTTGGTCGACGGTCTGTCGGCCTGACTGTCACTTTTGGGCAGTTCCGATAGTTCTCTGTAAAACGTCCATAATTTTTTACTCCGATACTAGATTTGGATGAAATTGGTATCGTTGGATGGATAATTCAATTTCCCACATAATAAAAGGTTGAAATTGGGGAAATTCTATCTGATTTAAACATTATTCACTTAGGAATTCATCACTAACTCTTTTGGAGACTAGATTTGACTTAAAAAAAGATCGGGGTATTACACAAGGTAAGCCAGCTGGAATGCTAAAACCTTTGATGATGTTGATTAAGCATTCCTCATTTTTGAAAACTTCCAGTTGTTGTTGACAATACCTATCGTAGGCATTATTGATGTAAACTTTGTACAAATAATTACCTGTCGTATATCAGTATTGTTCTCGTGTTTGCAACTTGGCCTTCTTTTTGAGGTAGTAAAAAATGACATCGATGTGCTGCACATATTGTCAAACATTTTAAATTACGTGATGAAAAAATTAATACGCAGATACAATCAAATAAAGTATTAATTAATAGTAATATATATGGCATTTAAACATCATCATTCCGTTTGGGGTTGTGACATCAAATAAAATCAATTCTTCATTTCGGAATGTGAAACAACAAAGTCAAACGTATCAAAGCCAAGAATCGATTCATTCACTATGTAGTATTTGTCATTTTGTTTTCTACATGATGATTTATATGTGTTAATGTCATGTTCTTACAACAAGAATTGTATAAATCAATATCTTTAAAGTTAATTTATGTACCTATCGGTATGATTCTTTAACATCCCATCGGCAATCCATTCTAAATAGTTGTTCATCCACTTTGTTAGTTTTTTTGGAGCCTCGTTCAAGATGTTAAACCCTTCAAAATTCTTTCGCTCTCCCAAACTGATAGGCTCCACTTTTTCTTCTTCTTTGGAAGAGTTGATGGATTATCAACTGTGATATTATGCTCTTCAGCAGTAGCTTTAGACGAGTCTTATGTTTAAATAAATGGATCATCTATTGGGATAAATTCGAACAGGTAAAAAAGAGCAGTATGATAATTTTGGTGCAAGACAAAGACAAAGGAGTTGCAATTTTGCTTTTTTCTATGCTTGGCGATGCCTTGGAAATATCTTTTCTTCTCCTCTTAGCCACCTTGATCTCTAGTGGAGTGTATGGATATGAAATCCTCTTTGATGGAATGACACCCCACTTAGATGTTGTTGTTTTTACAGAAACAGTTAGTGCATTAATAGCATTAATCACTCCATCATGTTTTGCCCTGCAGTCTTGACATTTGCATGCAGAACATTCTCTAGATATGGCAAAATCTGGAGAAAAATATGTACAACCAGTATGATCATAATCATAGTGGCTTGTTGTTTCAAAACCTGTAAGGGAGCATCATTAGCCCCAACAGCAGCACCACTACCACTTTTACTACGACTACCATCATCAACAGCAACAAGCCCACCCTCCAAAATTATTTTTCTTGTGATGATTGTTGTTCCAAACAATTCCATTTTTATTCCATCAATGATCTTAGGGTCCGATAAATTTTGCACAGACCATAAAGTAAGAAAAAATGACATCTTCAACTCTCGATTGGTCGGAACAAGCCAAGGATGGACAATCTAAAATAAATCAGTATATATATTAGAATGATTATGAAATCATTTAAAATAATCATTACTTAAAACAAAAACTTGATTAGAATTAGACTTACTGCTTCGTTCAGGGGATTGAAAAGATCAAGAAATTTTGTATTTTTATCAGTTTTGGCCGACAACCATCTCAGAATTCTTGGACAGGAAATTTCTTTCTAGTAGTTCACTTGTTGTCTCAAATAAGGAATGGCTTCAAATACCCAAGTCTATAACATAATGCCAATTAATCAAAAGCATTATTGAATAAAAAAATAATGAATCATATCATGATAAAAGAAATATTTACCATGAAGGCACATGGAAAGCCATTTAAGTTGACTGTCTTTGGTGTTAACACAGTCAACAAATATTTGACAGTCATTTTGAAGCTTTCATAACCCCAAAGATAGTTGTTAAATGCCTCGAGATCCTCGAACAGATTTATTAAACTGGGTCTTATGTTGTTGTTAACGTCTCTCGCCCAAAGAATATTATGTACAAACCAAACCAAACACAATAATTGCTTGTGCTTCTTTGAAAGTCTTTTACCTTTCAACGCTTCTATCAAATTTTTATTTTTGAAGCTTGGACCAACAATGGACACCAGGTCATCACGATCACTCAACTTGCCTTCGCCTTTTTTAGGTGTGTAGGGTGCTTTTTTTAGTTAGAGTAGGTATAACTTGAGAAGGAGAAGGAGGATAACATTTTAGTTCGATAACTATGGCAAACTCCTTCCAACCAAAACAAACAGGCATGCCATAGTAATTTATCCATACCTCATCCATCTTATCTTTGTTTTCATACATAAACCTGCGCTTGAGAAGATCATATACCATTTTCATCTGGAAACGAGCATTGTTGTCCTTCGACAAATCAAAATATTGCCCAAAGCAGCTTTCCCTAAAATAAGAATCCAATTTTTATTCTCAAAGTATTTTTCTGAAGGCGTCAAAAGATTTTCTCGTGGCTGACTTAACCATGAAACCACCCGTTAAATCTGTGGCACCATCGTATTGCATTCTCCCAGGATAACGATCAATGCTGAAGGTTTTGACCAACTCTTCGGTGGAAGGGCTATTATCATTTGGATCATCTCTTTTGAAATATTCCTCATCCCCGTGTTCATTATCTTCTACTCCTGATTGAGATAACACTTGTAAAGCAAGCTCATAGAGTGGTGGATGTAGCCGAGTTACTGCACTTGTTCCTTTACTTGGACTTGATTCGATTTCTTTTCTTTTGGGAGCCATATTATCTTAAATTAACAGAAACAAAAAATAGATTATAATTGATTATGCATCATTAAAAAAGGATAACAGTAAATCTAACATGCACAACAGTAAAATAACAGTTCCAATAGACCACACATCTATTGCACCAGGTATGTTATCTATTGCAATATATAACCGACCTATTACAACGAATGAGTAAATCGTTGGAAATAATAAAAACAGATCACTAATCTGTTGCACCGGGTATTTTATCTGCTGTAACATATAACCAACTGTTGCAACGAATGAGTAAATCGTTGGAAACCATACAAAATAGATCACTAATCTGTTGCACCAAGTAGTTTATCTATTGTAATACATAACCAACCTGTTGCAATGGATGAGTAATCCGTTGGAAATAGTAAAAATAGATCACTCATCTGTTGCACCAGGAAGGTTATTTGTCGCAATATATAACCAATTTGTTGCAAGGATGAGTAATTCGTTGGAAACAGTAAAAATAGATCACTAATTTGTTGCACCAGATAGTTTATTTGTTGCAACATATAACCAACTTGTTGCAATAGATGAGTAATCCATTGAAAACCATAAAATATATCACTAATTTATTGCACCAAGTAGTTTATCTGTTGCAACATATAACCAACCTGTTGCAATGGATGAGTAATCCATTGAAAACTATAAAAACAGATCACTAATCTGTTGCACCAGGTATTTTATCTGATGCAACATACGACCAACCTGTTGCAAGGATGAGTAATCCATTAAAAATAGTAAAAATAGATCACTAATCTGTTGTATCAGGTAGTTTATTTGTTGCAATATATAACCAACCTTTTGCAACGGATGAGTAATTCATTGAAAACAGTAAAAATTGATCACTCATTTATTGCAGCAGAAAGGTTATCTATTGCAACATATAACCAACCTGTTGCAGCGGATGAGTAATCCGTTGAAAACAATAAAACAAATCACTAATCTGTTGAAACATATCACTCATCTGTTACAAAATGAGTAATCTATTGGATCAATATTATTTATATTTCTTCCAAATAGATGAATCATTTGTCGCAACAAACGAATGATCTGTTAGATTGTTCATCTGTTGCATCAGATTTTCATAGTTGCATCAGATGTTTTCATTTGTCGCATCAGATGTTTCATCTACTGCAATACCATTTTTACCAAGACAAACAACAAATCAACCCAGCAACACCAACACATCACACAGACACACGAAGAACATCAACTGTGACAAAAAATCACCAACAAATTTGAATTAACAGTTCGACAACAAGAAGAAGAAATGCCAAAAATTAGGGTTTTATTCAGTCCATAGTTCAAATTTAAGCTAGAAATATTGAAATTGTTAATCAATACTAGAAGAGTAGTTGGCTCAAGTCCCTCTGTTTCTTCATAATTTTTTACCTGTGAAAAAAGAAATGGGACGACGAAGAACTCGAAATTATTGTCGCCGGAGAAGTCTTCACGTCGATTGACGGTTGAAAGTCGAAAGGGAACTCGCCCGACTATTTGTCGCCAGGGATTGAAGGGAGAATTTTTCAGAACTGTTGGTTGGGAGAGAGTTTAGAGAAGCTGTCGAGAGAGAGAGGAGAGAGACGGTTGATTTGGATTGAAGGGGGGTATGGGTTGATTTGTATTTTTGAAAAGATTAGAAAGTTTTAAAAATATTAATCAAGTCCACAATTAACTTAATCAAGTTTAGTAATGATGTTTGACCCTTTAAGTTGATCAATATCACCAATCCTTCATTGAAGACTTAAAAGACACCTTTCCTTCAATTTTCTCCCATAACATACCATAAAAAAACATTATCCAAATAGTGTGTTAATATAAAAATAATTAAAATTATGGAGATAAATTTATATAATCAATTCCAACTTATTTAAAATTCGAAAAGTAGTTAATTGATATTCAAATGAAGAATAAGAACTGCAATGACATTTCAATTTATGATAGTGAGGTATATGGACCTTTAGGGAATTTAAATTTGAAAATATGTCCAACAGAACTGTCTGCATATGGTCCTGACAACTTTCTTTTCATTTTTAACAAAAACAAGGGTCCACCCAAAACAATCTAATAATTCAAAATGAAAAGTTAAAAGGGCAGGATTCCGTGTATTGAAGTTTCCATTATGCATGAGGTCTAAGAAAGAGTCGGAACATAAGGGTCTATCGTATGCATTAATTTTATTATGCATTTTTGTCAAAGGCTGTTTTCACAGCTTGAACTCATGCCTTCTGGTCACCTGGCAACAACGTTAGCAGTTATTTCAAGGCTCACCTTCTCAAAAGAAAAAAGTTAAAAAATAAATTCCATCTTCAAATGATTGCGGAAATTTCCAAAAGATTTTTTAATGTTCCATAGTTTTGATGATAGATATTTCAGTAATTCATGTGATATTTACTATATCAGTAGCAAACAAAGGTAGCTGTAAAGAGAAATTAAAGTTGCAATTTTAGTAATTGGGCTCCAACACAACATGTGAACTTTGATGGCTATGGAAGTAACAATCATGACTAATTACTTCACTCATTTTTTTACTGTTTTATTTCATGTCAGTATCCATTCCCAAATTTAAAATTCACCCATTAGATTATTAGTGAAGCAAAAACTTGAAAAAGATAAGTTTGGTGCACAAGAATCCCTCTGAGTGTTTGATCCGAACAAGACCGGACCACATTGATCTATTATAAGTAATTTTTCTTTGCAATTTTGCAGAAGGACGTTCTATAGTTTAAACTCGTGATCTTTTGTTTTGTGTTACTCTCAAGATCAAGTGAAAACTAAACATTGGAAAGCTTGGCGCACAAAGATCTAGCTAAGTCTTTGGTATGAGGAAGGATCGGTTCATATTAGTCTATTGTATCGGTTCATATTAGTCTATTGTATCGGTTCATATTAGTCTATTGTATACAATTTTGCATTGCATTGCATTTCTGCATAAGGAGGTTTCTACAGTCAAAGCTCGCACTCTTTCTATGACTCCACAACAATCCTTTTTCCAACTGCACCCCTAAGAGGATCAATTGCACTCCACGAACCTTCCACAATGACTCGAATCCTCAAACTATCGATTGATGATGGATATGTCCAACCACTTGAACAAGCCTCACTTGTTTTATTCTACATTTGTCGATACTCCCATGACCAAGAGGAAACTCATTATAGGAAAGCTCGTCGCACAAAGATTTCACTAAGCATTTGCTCCACAAAAATATCAATTACATTAGTCTATTATACACAGTCTTACTCTCCATAAAGATATTTTCAAACTCGTGATTTCCTGATGACCCGACGACAACTTTTACGGTTACTTCCGGAATCTGGTGAAAACTCAATATGACCAAAGGTCTTAAGTGGGGTAGTTGGATGCTTCATTGTGGGGACAAAATGACAGTCAAATGTCCATATCTCAATTAGTTACATTTCTCCTTTTTTGCCTCACCATAATTTTTTAGCTACCTTCTTCTCTCTTATCTTTCCCCAAACTCCAACTCTAAGTGCTCGCTGCTACAAAAATCAAGAAAAGACACTTTCTTGATACCACAAAAAACTTTGCAAATGGCTTTTGCAGGAACTACACAGAAATGTATGGCATGTGAAAAGACAGTGTATTTGGTTGACAAATTGACTGCAGATAATAGAGTGTATCATAAAGCTTGTTTTAGATGCCATCACTGCAAGGGTACTCTCAAGGTTTGGTCCTTTTTCTTTTTTGTTCTTTTTGCTTAAATACTTTCTGGTTCGAATGTGTATAAAAAGGCTTTGTTTTTTAGACTTCTTATTAGTAGATAGTGTTCGTAAATTTTGTAAAAAGTACCTAAAGATACATAGTGAATTTCGAAGGGATTTTCTCTTGAAGCAATAATACATTGATCTAGTTGCCATCGGAGCTACAAAGGACTATCTAAATTGATTCGCTTCTGCCACTAAACCCCTATTGCATCACAGGAATTTTAAAATATGTACTAGTTTCTTTACATTCTGTTTTCTTCTAAGCTAATCTAGCATAGCTCATTGTTCAAATTTCTGTTAAGTGTTGCAAAAAAGTTTCTTGATAATCATAGTGCCCGGACTAGCTTGCACCCATCTCGATTAATTTCATAAATATCAGATAATTCTATTCACTGAGGCTTGGACAGATGGAAGAAATGACGTACCTAGTATTTCCTAACTTCACTGAAATTTTAGCCTGAAACTTCATGGTTCTCACTTTCTCAACACACTTCATTTACCACTAGTTAGCTACTAGTTTCTTACATTCAATCTTCTTCTAAGCCAATCTAGTTTTTAGGTTTGTGTTTAGAATTTTATTTTCAGTGACATAAAAACATATGAGATGATAGATTTCAGAAAAGAAAGTAGATTTTAGACTTCCTGATCTATTTTCTAACTTAATTATTAGTTCTTAATATTGTTCAAAACATTTAATTGCAGCTTAGCAACTACAATTCCTTTGAGGGAGTTCTCTATTGTAGACCTCACTTTGATCAACTCTTCAAAAGAACTGGAAGTCTAGACAAAAGCTTTGAAGGTACTTGGCCAAAAAGAAGTGCATAATTTCAAATCAAATTTTGCAAATCATAAAATTTACTGATAGACTAAAGTTTATTACAGGAACACCAAAAATTGTGAAGCCAGAGAAAGATGAGGTAATTTACATTGAATGAATCAAGATTGTCAATATATATTAGAGGATATTTTGTGATTGGCTAATATATTATATATGTTGAATTTTTGAAGCAGAAACCACAGGCAGCTAAAGTTTCAAGCATGTTTGTTGGAACAAGAGAGAAATGTTTTGGCTGTAAGAATACAGTCTATCCAACAGAAAAGGTACAATAAGCTAGCAATATTTTGGCAACAATTTGTTACATAATCCAAAGTTCACAGCTAGTACATATAGGTTTCGGACGCTTCAAAAATGTCGATGGTTTGTGTCGGATACTCCAAAAGTAGCGCATTTTTGGAGAATCCAACAAGGGTGCGGCAACAATTTTGGAGAGTCTGAGCAACATGGCATATAGGTAGATTGTTTCAAGTGAATTGTGGTCTTTTGTATGCTACACCAGGAAACATTCTAAGGCTCATTAAAAGGGGCGCCCTCCCAATCTCACTTTGATATGAAGAAATATTGATAATTGTCCCAAGTTGATAAAGAACCTTTAACGTTAAGTAGGACTCTAATAGCTCTAGCTTAGAATGAGTTAGATTTCCTGTGTTAACAAGAAGGAATGGGGAATGCTAAGAGATGGCTATGAGACAAGTGAAGTAATCAACCAAGTAATCCACATATATGATAAAAGAGCATCCAACCCTACTATATACTTATCCACTCGTGTTGAAGGAAGAAGAGTGACAAGGCTTGCTTCCACAGTAAGGATTTGTGGCTTAGTCCCATCTAAGAGCAAACAAGGGATGCCTCATTAAGCAAGAACCGAGCTAAGATTAGGACGTTCCAGGAAGGTATAGAGAAAGCTCCGAGCAGCTACCATTGATCAACCTTATTCAGGCACATCGAGGATTTAAAAGAAGTTGCTTTAGGCTTGAACTATATATACATATATGGGAAAATCTAAATTCTTGATTCACCTCTGTCTATAGGTATCTGTGAATGGAACACCGTACCACAAAAGCTGTTTCAAATGTAGCCATGGAGGCTGTGTAATTAGCCCATCCAACTATATCGCGCACGAGGGGCGCCTCTACTGCAAGCACCACCATGTTCAACTGATCAAGGAGAAAGGAAACTTAAGCCAGCTTGAGGGAGATCATGAGAAGACTTCAGTTAAAACAGCAGAATCATAAAACTCCCAACAGTATATCATGTAGTTTTTTCAACAAGAATATGAATAATGGTTATTCAGCTGAGGATATAAGGACCTTCCTTTAATGTACTTCCTTTTGCTACTATTTTTCTCTCTTCTGCTTACACAAATTTGATTCTGAATCATATTCTTCTAGTGTATGTTAATTTTTTTCACTTTTGATTCTTGTTTTGTCACTTGTGCTGTTGAAATTTCGATGCTAAAATTAAGTTGATCAATCATGTTTAAACGAGCACAATTCACCTCTCATCTAGTGTTTTTTACGCTTTACTTCTTCATATGTTGCACTTAATCGGTGAAAATCTTGAATTCAACACTAGTTTTGGCAAATTTCATGGAGACAGCAAAACTTGATCCATCCAGTGCTGCAGTAGTATTAACTTGAAACACCAAATTTGTTAATCCATAGCAAGCACAATATATTAACTCATACAATGTTGCTCTACCTCAGCTTGGTTTTCGGTTTGTCAATCAAAATAAATATACACATGACATGAGAAAGGTTTGCTCTACTGTGCAATCCAATCTTCCGTGTGTAAGGCGGAAGCCCCAAAAATGGGTGATCAAGAGATCAAATTACTATGCCTATCTTGGTGGTTGTTACTTTTGGTGGTCTTTCTTTTAGCTGACTCGTCTAAGTGCTCTCCTTTGTCCCATTGTTTATCTCGTAGGTAATATTTTCTTTCCCCAACTTAACTTGCATTTTGTCTTATGAAAGAATGCATATAATAACTAGGCATTTATAGGGTTATCCTAGCATAGTACTACTACTTTAGTTTAATACTTCCTCCGTTTCGTTTTAGTTGGCCATCTTTCTAAAAATATTTATTTCAATTTAATTGTCTCTTTTAACGAAATCAAGAGTATTTTGTTATGTTCTTCCAATACTACCAACAACATTAAATGACTAAATAAAGTATATTTACTCAAATTTATATTTTCAAAGCATAATGAATAAGGCTAATTTGGTAAAATAAACCCCTAATAAATGTTTTCTTAAGGAAAGTGTCAAGTCAAAAAGGGTCAACAATTTTGAAACGAAGGGAGTACTTGTATTATCATTTAATTCTATTCATTTCTTTTTTTCTCAAATATATGTATTTAACCATACATGTGTGTAGGGGTGTACATAGATCGGGTTGGGTTGGTTTTCTATTGAAAAAAAAAACAAACCAATTATGTCGGTTTATTAAACTATAAACCAAATCAAACCAACATAAAATTGGTTTTTTCGATTTAGGTTTTAGACGGTTCTTTCGATTTTTTTGTTTTTTCTCGGGTTTTTTTTATAATCTTTATTTTTTACAATTATATGGTAATTGAAGTTTAAATCAAGTATGTTTTCATTCATGTGCTAATAAAAAACCACAATTATGAAAAATTGAGGAGCGAAAAACTCTTTTGAAGCTAAAAAATAAGATGAAGAGTAAAAAGTTTAGGTTTTAAGTTTATATTGGATTTTGGATCATTTTATTAACAATTAATGGATAAATATTACAACTTAAAGGCCCAAATATTAATTACTATATATATATACACACACACACATCTACTTTCAAAATATTGAAAATTAATAAAACTAATTGAAAAAATATTTTAAAAGTAGATTATAATTAATATTTTATGTATAAAAAGTTAAATTATAAACATGCATATATATATATATATATATATATATATATATATTGTGTCGGTTTGATTTGGGTTCGGTTTGACTTTTTTTTTTGTTAACACCAAACCAAACCAAGAATGGTCGGTTTTTTTTTTCAAACGCCAAACTATAAGTCGATTTTTTTTCTCGGTTTGATTTGACTTGACGGTTTAAACTACTCCTACATGTATGGTTACAATAATTCTTCTAAATACATAAACTAGCTAAATTCATGTATTACATAAATCAAAATCTCTTTTCTTCTTCCAAGACAAGGTTCACATTTCAATAATGATGAACATTCTTCAATAAGGTAAATATACCAAATTAAAATAACTTATGGTGATTAAGTAATTTAATGAAGACTATATATACAAACAATATGCATGTATTAATCTTGTCCAAAAATTCTGTAAAGATAACTTTTCACAAAGCTAGCATACCATTCATAACAAGCAACATAGGTGAAGTCCAAACACTGAAATGTATTTCGAGTAATCTAAGACGCCCGTGCTAGCACTGATCTAATATATATTACTTTATTTGTCTCAATTTACGTAATCCAGATAGAATATAAATTATCAATCAAAATTTTATATAATATTTAGATATTTCAAATTGTTGACAATTATGATTTATAATATCTTTTATCGTAATTTTTAAATAATATATGTTACTCTCTTTATACAATTTATGTAGCATTAATATAATTTCGCGAGTCAACTAAATTATTATATACCTTGTTAAATATTTTAAGTTGTTATTTTTGATTGATAGTACTTTCGATTTTGTCTCAATTTATATTGCACTTATAAAATTTCAAGAGTCATTCAAATTTTTTATATGTTTTTTTAGATATTTTAACTTGTTAAGTATTGTGATTTATAATAATTTTTACGTAATTATCAAATAATATATGTTATACCCTTCGACCCAATTTATGTGGCTTCGATATAATTTCAGGAATCAAATAATTTTTTACATATATCTTTTCAATATTTTAAGTTGTCAATTATTGTGTTTTATAGTACTTTTCTTCTATTTCAATTTATGTGGCACCAATAAAATTTCGTGACTCAACAAAATTTCATGTCTTTTAAATATTTTAAATTCTTAATTACTGTGATTTGTAGTACTTGTTACATTATTTTTAAGTATACAATTGATATAAAAAATAAGATAAACAAATTAAAACAGATTATAAAAAAAAATACATAAGCACGAAGCTGAAGTAGGCATGTCGATCTGTTGCCTGCTTCAGCGGGTGAAACTCCCTCTTATAAGCAAGTAGCTGGAGCAGGCATGCCGCTTAGTTGAACACATCTAGTATATAATAAATGGAATAAGCACACATCTAGTCAACATATGTGCTTGAGGTAATAAAATTTATTGTCAAGGATACATTGGATGTTTTGATTAATTAATTCTTATGCACTGTCTATTTGAACTATTTGTCTTCAATGCTTATTTAGGAATTCCAAATGACAAAGTTACCAAGAACTTTGCCTCAACGAAAAACATACCGTGCCTTTTTTAAATATACGGAAAAGGGTCAGAAATACCCTTCAAGTAATGAAATTGGTTCAATAGTATCCTTCGTTTACCTATTAGGCCAAAAATACTCTTTCATCCACCTTTTTGGGTCAAATATACCCTTATAACTAACAAAAATTTTTTAAACTTTAATTAGAAATTCTATTAAACACGTGGCAGTTTTCTATTGGTTGTAAATTAAATTAATTAAAATATTAAATTAAATTCGGATTCAATTAAAATGTCCGACCCAAACACGATCCAAACCATTAAATCGCCCTAACCTGTTAAACCAAAAGAGAATTTTGAGAGTTAAACTTAATTTCACCACCAAACAACTGAACTTGGCAAACTCATGTTTGCACAATTCTCTGAACTTGTCAGTGAGTATTTAGTGATTGAATTTACCTATGGATAAGATATGATATTTTTTTTGTGTCACTAAACACGCAGCCTGAGTGAAAGAATCTTCAGCATACTATGGAAGAAATGCAAAACAATCTATGGATGTATGGGGTGACTCAAAAGCCTATCACATGAATAGAAGTACACAATTAGATAGTATACGCTATATATCCAACTGCACTTCAGTGTCTGTCTTCTCCTTGTTTAGAAGGAAATAAAGTCTAGGATCCACTTTTGAAGTTTCATGCCATGACTTAACAACATTTTCTATTGTTTCAACATGAAATAAGAAAAATCCTTTCCAGCCATCTTCAGCTCCATATTTTTTAGACTGCAAAAGGAGAATCAAGCCTAGTACATATCATGCGGAAACTTCCTGGAAAGACATTTTTCAAAAATTAGATTTAGGACTATATCACACAATTGATGATGTAATAAGTATCTTGTAAAGAATACAAAGCACTGGTGTCTTTTGGATTAGCAGAAACAATTATTGGAAAACCTTGTCCTCTTTTCCTTAATACCTTGAAAGCGTCTTCATCGGTTCAATCATCTCCAATATATATTGGAAGGACTTTATTTAAATTTTCAAATCTAAGATTTTCTAATAAATATTCCAATGCATGACCTTTGTCCTATGCAATATTTGGTCGTATCTCATACACCTTCTTTCCTGTTGATAGAAGAAAGTTTGGGTATTCTTTAAAGATAACAGAAATGACATTTTCAAGTGTGCCAAGGTCCTTTGAGTGAACATGCCTAAAGTGTACAGAAATGCAGAATTTGTTATCTTCAATATTGCCATCTTTAATATCTGTAGTTCTCCCGCTCAACAGATTAAGAATCTTATCTTTTTCAGGCAAAAACTTTTTTTACAGGTTGGTAAAGTACACCTTTATTATCCATTTCATTAGGATCTGTATACTTTAAAGAATTCAATGGAGCTTCAATATCTAGCCCAAGACTTCTAGCATAATAAACATTCTTCAATTGTACAATCTTTCTCGTTTTCATCCACTAATAATTGTTGTAGGAAAATGATCAGCAACTTCACCTAGCACCATTCTCATCTTATCGGTCATAAAAGCTTATTCAGGATTGGGCACAATATTAGATAAAGTGCCATCATAATCCAAAAAAATTGTAATTTTTTTCTCTTTTGCTATACTTTTCATCTCTTCAAATTTATCCAATGCATAAGGATGCTCCACCAGCCAAGAAGTATACTCAATTGAGAACTCATTTTGATCACCTTCAGTGGATGAGAGTCTTGCTAACCCCATATATATTAACCTTTATTTTTACGAGAAAGGTTAGATTACAATGGGTTGCCTTTGAATCTCACGGGAGAAGAAATCCTAGCTTGGATTATGATTTCAAAGGTGCTGAAATCGCAATGGCCTCGTATTGTTCTGAACTTCAATTCCTTGCGAATCCAATGACTAACCATGTACAAAGTGCTGAACAACACGACCAAGATGTTAACTCATTAGGCTTAATCTACACTCGGTTTTGTACTCGCAGTGGCTTGGTAGATAGTTGGCCCCCGAATCAAATTTAGAAGACTAAATTTCACCAATAGAAAGTTGCCATGTGTTTAATAGAATTTCTAATTATGGTTTAAAAAAATTCTGTTAGTTATAAGGGTATATTTGATCCAAAAAGGTAGATGGAAGGGTATTTTTGGCCCAATAAGTAAACGAAGGATATTATTGAACCATTCCAATATTTGAAGGGTATTTCTGACCCTTTCCCGTTAAATATATTATGCAGTCGTTTGGTCATGAAAAGTTTTTATTTTTCTTGAAAAATTATTTCACTTTAGTGAAAAAAGTAAAAATTGTATGTATTTGGCCATGAGAATTTCAAATACAATTTTGAAATTGTATTTGAAAAAGTGAAAACAAGTTTTACTTATTTTCACTTTTTTCACTGATACTTCTCTCACAAAATTTCAAAAATAATTTTAATTTATATTCATGGCCAAACACAACTTTAGCTTCAACTTCAACTCCAACTCCAACTCCAACTCCGAAAAATTATGGTTTCATCGCCAAACGGGGCCTATATAAAGCAATATCATCGACAGGGAAGGATCTTTACCGTAGCTTTTGTACAAACTTTTATATTTTTTTGTTTAATTCACCCTTCATATGTCACCAACTGTTATGTAAATAAAGATAAAATATCAATATCAAACTTAAAGAAAGGAGAGAATTTTACTAAATTTTAGTAATATTTTTATTTTACTACTTTGATCTATCTATAAAAATGTAAAGAAGGGTGGCTATTTATAGACACCAAACTTACTCCCTAAGGTTGTCAAACTTGACATCAAGTTGGCAACTTAGCCAACTATCTTAGATATTCAAATCTAAATTAAATAAGTAACTTTAGACTTCAAACCCAATTTGAATAAGTAACTCTTGGTGTTCAAATATAATTTGACTACTAACTATTATCTCTAATTAATGACATTTCACACATACATATGTCACATGACATCCATATTATATTTACACTCCCCCTTTGATGTTCATTAATAAATAACGTGTTTTGTTAAAACCTTACTAGAAAAACTCGATGAAAAAAAGCCTAGTGAAGAAAAAAAAGTACACACATCTTGTAATACGCCTTTAGTGTTGCCTCATTAAAAACCTTATCGAAAAAATCTGATTAGACAAAATTTTGATTAATGAAAAAAGAGTACAACGCGTATTTTACTCCCCTTGATAAAAACTTCAATCCCCAGGGGAAAAATAGAGATGTCTCCTACATTACTCATAATATGTGGAAGTATCGACGTAATTTCATAGAGTCATTCGGTCTGAATGCTACATGAAGAACATAAGCCAGATGATGGAACGGGAAGACCCAGGATGTAGTTTTAATTACTTGAATATCCACATTCCAATCTTGTGCACCATCTTCTTGAAAGTCACAGTTGATAGAGATTTGGTGAATAAACCAGCAATATTGTCACTTGAATGAATCTGTCGCACGTTGATATCACTAATTTTCTAGAGCTCATGTGTGTAGAAAAGTTTTGGCAAAATGTGCTTCGGTTTATCACTTTTTATGAATCCTAACCTTAGTTGTGCTATGCATGCTGCACTATCTTCATATAAAATCATAGGTACTTTATAACATTTCGGATCATATTTTCTCAGATGAAATATATCATGGATCCCAACCACACATATTTTTGACTTACTTCATCAATAGCAATTATTGGAGTGGTCACAATAGACTGCTTTGTAGATCTTCAAGATATGACAGTACCCCTTTCCCTCCCCCTCCCCCATATAAATGTATAGCCGCTTTGAGACCAAACTTTGTGTGGGCCAGGTAGGTACCCTGCATCAGTATAACCAACAAGATTGAGACTGCAGTTGTTGGAATAAAATAAGCCAGATCAGTAGTCCATTTTAGATATCGCACTATGTGTTTGATCTCATTTCAATGTCTCTTAGAGGAGCAGAACTATACCTTACTATCAAATTAATTTAAAAGGCTATATTAGGTCTTGTAATGTTAGCAAGATATATCAGTGTACTAATTGCACTAAGATATGGTACTTCAGGGCCAAAAATTTCTTCATTCTTTTCTTGAGGTTGGAATAGATCCTTATTCATATCAAGTGATCAAACAACCATCAGAGTAATTAATGGATGTGCTTCATCCGTATAAAATCTATTCAACACTTTTCCTATAGGTAGATTGATGGACAAATATATTGTTTGTCAAATATTTGATTTACAAACTAAGACATAATTTTATCCTTCAAAGGTCTTTCATCTCAAATTCTTTCTTTTAATAAGTTTATCTTTTGAAGCTCTATTGGAGTTCCAATAAGATTTATGTCATCAACATACATAGCAAATACAACAAACTTTGATGTTGTTTTCTTTATAAAAACACATGAACAAATTACATTATTTGTATAATCTTCTTTCGATAAATACTCATTATGAAGGTTATACCACATGCATCCAGATTGCTCCAAATCGTATAATGATCTTTTCAATCTAACGGAATATAGTTCTTAGGACTTTGAACTATCTGTTTCAGGCATTTTATATCCTTCAGGAATTTTCATGTATATCTCATTAGCAAGTGATCCATAAAGATAGGTTATAACCACATACATTAAATGCACGTCAAGTCTCTCATGGGCAGTAAAACTAATAAGATAACATAATGTTATTTCATCCATAACTGGTGTTTTAGTATCTTCATAGTCGACACCAGGCCTTTGTGAAAATTCATGTGCGACAATGCGTGTCTTATATCTTTGTATTTTATTTTTTATGTTTTTTCACACAAAGACCCATTTATAGCCACCAGGTTTAATATCATTTGGTGTTTGAACTAAAGGTACAGAAACCTCACGCTTGACAAGTGAATTCAACTTCGACTGAATTATTTCTTGTCATTTTGACAATCATTTCTTTGTCGGCATTCCGTGATAGATTGAGGTTCAAGATCCTTACTATCTTGCGTGATTTTTATTGTAACGTTATATGCAAAGACATAATCTATCACTATTTTCTTTCGATTCAAATTAATTTCAGTATCACTTGAATTTGTAGATAATTCCTTATTTTCTTAAGTCTTAGACTCATTGATTTCTTCAGGGGTATCAAAGTTGCTCAAATTTTAAACTTTCATATGAGAATCTTTCGTAGTATCATCTTGACCATTTATTTTTTTAAGATTTTGATCCTTAAAATTCAATGGTGTATCATGTTTTAGGCGTGCCTTGGACTCATTAGCCATGGCATTTGTAGATGGTTCTACAGGGACCTAAATTCAAATTGGGGCATTCTCTGCAAGTATATGTGATTTAGTAATTCTTTTCAAATCTGTAAATGCGTCAGACATTTAATTTGTAATTTTCTGCAAATGAATAATCTTTTATACTTCTTGCTCATAAACAGAAGCACGTGGATCAAGATAAGACAGTAATAAATTTTTTCACAAAATTTCTCTATTGATTTCACTATTTTCTTATCCTAATTTTTGAAAGAGTGTCTCATCAAATTGGCATTTTACAAATCGAGCAGTGAACATATCTCTAGTTATTGATTCAAGGTAGAGAATAATAGAGGGTGATTTAAACCCAACATAAATTTCTAATCATCTTTGGAAACCCCTCTTTGTGCGATATGGTGATGCAATAGGCACATACATAACACATTCAAAAATTCTCAGATGAGATATATTAGATTCTTAATCCAAAATCAATTGTAACGAAAAAAATTTATGATAATTTATCGGTCTGAGAAGAACAAGTACTGTGTATTGTGCCATATTCAATTAAGCAAATGTCTTCATAATTGGATAATTTTTATTTTTTTTTAGAATTGTCCATATCTTCGAATAGAATAACATACACAAAATAATATATATTTATATATATATATATAAATTAAATACTTGTATAAAATAAAATCTATGTAATATAACAATTACTCATAGTTATCTTTTGCTATGCAATTTACAAAAAAGATATATTTAATCAAATCAAACATGTATGTTGGTTTGTCAAATTGCTTTTGATTAGATCATTCATTTTTAGATAAAAAGAGTCTATTGTTGTCTTGATAACAAAAGAACATCCATCACAACTAAAATAAATATTAAAATACTATTTAATCAAAACGGGACCAAAAAGAGTTCATTTTACTAATGAACTTACGATAATATGACTAATAAAAAAATATTCTAATTAAAAGACTAGTACTCATGTAAACAACTACTATTACATGATTTTTAGTTTACTAATTACTACTACTAGTAAAAATAAATATACGTGTTTATTCTTCCATAGCCATAGAACCATCATCGATCAGGTGATCTATTTTTCTTCATGGTGCTCGAAGAAAATCTGCTACATCCAAATATGCAATGAAGAATATCTGCAACATCCAAATACGCAATGTCAACATAATTTTCAGAGACAAAATTAGCTTCAGGATTTTTTTCTTTTTTATTTTGTGATGCTTCATAAAGTTCAACCAAGTATTTGGGTGTACGACAATAACACGCATAGTGTCCTTTTGCACCACATCGAAAACAAACACATCCTCTAACCACTTCACGTTTCTCATCTTTCCCTATTCTTTTTTACGTTGTCCTTTCTTTGTTGAACAATTAACACCAAGAACATGATTTCTTTTTTTACCATAATCACGACCACGACCATCTCCACGTCCAGAATAAGGTTCGTGAGCTTTTTCACATCTAGCATGGTGGACGTACACCTTATTCACTTCTGAAAAAGGTGTTGATCCAATAGGTCGATTTTTATGATTTTTTATTAACAAATTATTATTTTGTTTAGCCACAAGAAGATGAGAATTTAGTTCGGAATACTTCTTGAATTATTTCTCTCGATATTGTTGTTGTGAAAGCACATTCGAAGCATGAAATATAGAGAGTATTTTTATCATATCAACATCAATAATAGTCTCTCAACATAGTTTTAACTGAGAAAAAATTCTGAACATGAAAGAATTGTACTCAGGAACGAATTTATAGTCTTGAAACCTCAGATGATCCAATCATATGGTGCTTTTAGATGGTCATACCCTTCTTTCAGGCTATTTCACAAAATAAGTAGATCCTTAACAATAAGATATTTAATTTTCAAAATTTCGTTAATATGATTACGCAAGGATATCATTTTCTTAGCACGATATTATTTTAATGCTTTATTTTTAATTTAATGGCGTCTCCAAGACCCATAGCATCTAAATGAATTTCAACATTCAATACCTATGAAAGATAGTTCTTACCCGAGCTTTGAAGGGCAACAAACTCAAGTTTTGTAAGATTAGACATATTAAAGAAAAAAGAAAGTAATACCTTAGCCTTCAAATTTTGATACAGTAGGGCGTCATGCTGATAATGTGTTATGTAAATAAAGATAAAATATTAATATTAAACTTAAAGAAAGGAGAGAAATTTAAGGAATTTTAGTATACTTTTGTTTTACTACTTTGATCTATCTATAAAAATGTATAAAAGATTGGCTATTTATACACCACTAAACTTACTCCCTAAGGTTGCCAAGCTTGACATCAAGTTGATATCTTGACCAACTATTGTCACGACCAAGGCTACCCTCTAGTCGCGACAACGGTGCTTACAGTCACAGGTGACCACAAGCTAACCCATGAGCTAGTACCTGCTGTGAGCACTGAACAATATAATGATAATAGACATGCACAAAAAATAACTAATAAAGTCATAAGGTTTTAAATACTGAAAACACAACTGATTTCACAAGTCTGTAACAACTTAGAAAACATACTGAAACAAAACTGATAAGACTAATAAACTAACTGACTGTTTGAATGTTTGAAATCCTCTAAACTGACGAAGAAGTTGATGGGATAAGTCCCCAACTAACTCCGACTGACTGAATGTACTGAACTACTGAACAACTGAAATAACTAATCACGTCCCTGATAGATGAGGACTCACCATTACTACTGCTGAGTAACCTGGGATGTCTAACTGTGATTGGGGAATTGAGCATCCGAACCTATGTTATAAGACATCATAGTGCAAAGAAAAGTATACGATCAGTACTTTGAATGTATTGCTATATGAGATAAGGTTAGGCTGTAATGCAAGGGTTAACTGTGCATGAAATAATGACTGGCTGAATAGCATTAGATAACTGAGTATGCATGCATGAAAACTGAAATACTGAGAATGCAAGACCAAGCATATAATGTTTCTGAAATAATCTGTAAACTGAAATATTAAAATCTGATAATTGAATAGCTGATAATCTGTATGCTTTGGTCAAGCAACCTGAACTGAATTCTGTACTGAACACTAAACTGAAATTGTGGGAGGTATCATCTAATCGACATTCCCCAATTTGAACTAATCGGGGTCCAACCTGTAACCCCAGCTGGAAGAGTGTCAGTACCGTACCTTGGGTACTAACAATGGTTATGTCAACCCTAAACTGGCAAGAAGACATCTTGTCAACCCTAAACTGGTAGAAAGACTCATGAGATGTGTGTCAACCCTAAACTGGCAGGAAGATATCTCAACCTACGCTGGTTACGTAGTTATGTAACTCAGGGATTGATACTAAGGGTCAAACCCTATACTGGTAGGAATGCCCCCATTCATAGGTTTGCTCAATGCTGAATCCTACTCCCAACTGAACTGACACTGATTACTAGACTGAACTAAACTTAACAAAACAACAACTGATCTTAATAACTAACTGAGTGGAAATAATCATGATATATCTGAAATCATTCTGATAATACTAAAATTATGTAAATAATCAGGTATCGAATGTTCATAACCCACCAGCACTGAAAAGAAATAACGATAAGGACATATACAAGCTTTGAAAACCATGATAGGGAATCATTATTCAAAAACCCAAGACTTGGAAATTTCATCAAACACATGGAAAACATGAACTTAAGCATGGGACTGGGTAAAGTATTCGATTAAAACATAGTTACAATACTAAAACCATGAGTTAGGGATTTAACATAAAAATTTCATCATTCAAACGTGTAAAGGCTCATTCCATCAAAAACCCTTGAAAACACAATATATAATAAAAATCCATAAGAGCTTCATGGAGATAATTCATCATAAACATGTAAAATTCATCATTTAAAACATAAAAATGGATTCTTGGACTCCATGGATGAAAATGGCCCATGAATGAACATCACACATACCTTAAACCCTTCAGTTTGAAAGAGAAACGCAATCTTGATGCTTTTCTTAAAAGTTCTTGGGTTGGAAAACTTAAATTCTTGGTTTTCTTAGATAGGAGGTAATTGAATTTGATACTCTTGGGAGATGGTTAAAGTTTCTTTGAGAGAAGAATTGGGGAAAATGGGCATATAATGCCCTAACCAACGGTTTAATTCGTGTTTTTACGCATTGGATAGAGGGAAAAAGTCTCCATTGCCTCTCAAGAATTAAATTCGTAACTGGAACGCATTTTAAAGGCTCAACGCGATGCGGTGAAGGTTTTATCGAGATTAACGCCACGACGTAGCCCTATCACGCTGACTTTCAATTTCGTGATCCAAACATGCCCCAAACCTCATCCGAAAAATCCAAAACTTCTCCAAGGCATACCCCTTACACCCCTGAATATGAATTAACTCAAAAACCTACGTCTCAGGGTCGGAAAGACCAATTTAAAAATCCTTAAAGTGAAGAGGCCTTAAAAATGACTAAGTCCCTAACACTTAGTAAAATTTTCAGGATCATGCTACTAGGAGCTGGACTGAGCGAAGAATAATATGGAGTATTACAATATCTCCTTCTTGGGAACATTCGTCCTCGAATAAGACTGATTAGGCAGAGATTTTAGAACTAAAGCAATTGAGTCACATACTGAACATGCATACCTAAAAACACAATTACATGACTGAGTCTGAAACATGATACATAAAGTAAACTAATTTCGTGAATACACGCAATGACATGAGAATGGTTAAAAGGCTAAGTAAGAAATGAGAGAGTCAACTTATGAGTAACCATTACCTTAGGCTAGATCTAGTTTCATGAAGAAAAGTTGGGAGGTTTAAGACATGAAAACTCAGGGCATTACAATATCTCTCCTTGGGATAATTTGTCCCTCGAATGATACTGACTTGGCTGAAATACTAAGGAAAGACTGAGATAATACACGAGGCACTTATGAAATAAATCATGACTGAATATTTGAATCTAAATCATGATGCATGAGCAAACTATCTCTTGGAATAACAGTATTCATGAAACTTCTGATAGTAAAACTAGATCGAAAGATGGAAAAACCATAGGAACTTGTCTATCTGACTGCTAAACTGAATTGTTGGCTATACAGATTGAATTATACTGAAAGTTTATACTCAACTGGAGTATTCCTTCAACACTCTTTCTAAGAAGTTATAGTAACAGTAGGGAGCAAAGAACTTGGGCATGATCTGAATAAAATATATGAGTAAGGACTCTTAATATGGCTATAACCCTGTAAAATAGGCTTATGAAACATAGACTGGAATTGTTATGCCTTGACAATGCAACTACTACTCTCAAGCTTAGACATACTCCTCAAATACTTCCTCACCTATACATTCCTCTTCAATACCGCACTTCACTTGAGGCTACTGAAAATATTCACATGGGCACTAATAACTCTATCTACTGAAGTTTGAGCTGAACTGAATTCTCTCACTATGTTCAAGCCTACTCGAATCTACAAAGTGCACAAATAACATTGTAATACTTGTCGAAATCATGAGTTCGATACACCCTGCATTTTCACAACTTTTCATCTCAAGAATAATTCTTCTTACCACTTCAACACTAAATTCAACCTCTTACTCATAATGCACTAACGCACAATGCACCCGCCCACTTATATACACCAACATGATGTTCAAGCCTATCATCATAAACACACATGAACTTCTAGACAAACAACCCATCAAAGCATCTTTCCCGTACTCTCTAATACTTCTATCATTAACAACTTCCATGCATTATTTTTAAGAAAATCACACACAAAATTTCAACTAACCATGACATAAATCAAAAACTTGTCCTCAATCTTACTCCACACTTATAACCTTAGATCAAACAAGCATACAACAATCTTTCCCCATACATGAAATATTTACTCTTTCCTATCTAAACAACTGTTCATCACTACTACCATTTTATAAGGAGAGGTCACTAAAAGATTAAAGCATGAGGACCTGAAGCATGAAAGAATACTATGCATAACTTGGACGTTTAACTGAAGCCTGAGAAATAGAGTATCCACGGCCTGGATTTACTACAGAGATAAAAAATGAGGATATACATGACGTAATCTGAATTTCACTGATTATTAAGAGTGTAGCATGAGTACTAGAATTGAGCATACTGTAAAGCATGAGTACATGAGTTATGAGTTGCATGACCTGAGTTTGACATTCATAAATTTCATGGAATATAATTCATACAGCTGAGCAAACTGAACTTCTTATACAAGGAACTGGAAGTATACATGATTCTATGGAAAGTGCATAGATATAGGCTATGATCATGAGGTTGTCATGTAGACAAGAGTATATATCGTAAGAACTGAAGTACAAAAATTTACACCAAGATAAGAATAGGTCGGGCATCTTCCTCCCCTACTAATGTTTTATAACATACTGGCATCACTACTGGAATCTGAGAGCCTGACTTGGTTACTTGTTCTATCATCTCCCCCTTAGCTATAAGCTATCACTCTAAGACTGCAGGACCCTTTTGATAAACTCTAAACTAAATTGCAACCACTTTACTCTAAAGTTCGGAATATAACAATACTCATCAGTAACAAATTCACCATGAAAGACTACACTTGAAAGTGCAAAACCCACTTCTAATACTTTCTTCTAAGATACAACTCTTAACTTTTTATAGCCCAAATGGTCACCAAACAATAGCTTAAAACACTACCTAACTTAGAATCTTCATAAGTATCACTATACACTAAGTTCACACTATCAAGAATTTCAACACTACTTTTTACTAGCTCAATCTTCAAAGATTCGAACATAGATTTTAACATTTAATGTGGATATCCCCAAACCTTTAATGAACCACACTAACTTCCTTCATCACCTACTAATATCATATCTCTAAATCACACTCACATCATCATACTTAATTTTGAATTAATAAATATAAATACTTTCATACACTATCTCAAACCTTCTGGTTCACCTATCATACACTAACCCCATGGATACAAAATCTACTAAATTTAAATAACACTATCTCCACTTTACTATTGCTAAACTTTTGGGTTCATGCTTCTAACTCTAGATCATATATTGTCATAGGATTTTGAGAAGGGATCTGAAAGCACATCCCTTAGATATCGTCTTTCTTGCTCTAAGATATGAAATGATCTGACCCCTAAGCACTGAGATACTACCCTTCCAATCAATAACTGGTTCATTAGGAAACTGAAAATGAATGACTCTATTTCTACAGTTAACCGAGACATAACATAAGCGGAGCCAATCCATTTTGAGAATAACATCAAAATCAGTCATCTCTAACTCCACAAGATCTACTAAAGTGAGTTTCTGAGATATTGTAAGTAGGTAATTATAGATTTGCCCACTGAGGTAGATACTGAGAAAGGCTCTGCTAATATTTCTAAACTGACACCAAAACTGACAGCTATATAGGAAGTCACAAGAAAATGGAGTTCCGGGATCTAATAAGATATAAACATGAAAATGAAAGACCTGTAACGCACCCGTAACCACATCAGGAGAATTTTCCTAATCATGTCAGGACTGGAGTGTATATAATCTATTCTGGCACTGTCCACTGGTTACACTGAAAGTGATACCTTGTTGATTCGGGCGACCGACAAAAACTTGGGAATGACTGGGTTGACTATGCTAACCCACCCATGGGCATTCTCTGACTTTGTGGCCTGGCTTACCACATACAAAACACACACCACTGCTAGCCCTACACACGCTCTGATGATTTTTGCCACACTTCTGGCAGAGGGGATTAGTACGACCACTATTCATGCTACCCTAGGGCCTAGAACCTAGCGCTCTATCCCGATTGACATTTCTTAACTTTGGTACTGGCGCACTAGCTGAAGAAGGAGATGGGGCTGAGAATGTTTGGCGAAACTGGGAATGGTTACCACTTTGTGACCTTGACTTAAAACTACCTGTTCTGGCCCTCTTATTCTCTCTCTTTTCTTAAGCTTTTGTTTCTCAATCTGTTGAGCATGAACCATAAGCCTAGATAGGATAACAACCGGTTGATTATTCTAAGCAACTACTGAATGATCTAAGGTAGTGAAAGTAGCTCTAAATTCGGCGTGATAAGGGATCTTCCTGAACAAGCGGATGTGTAGGATACTTCTCGTTTCTTCTTCTGTTGTTTCTTTTGGAAGGCATTATCTATAAACAGAAGGAAGAATGAGTCAGAAAAAGAGTTTTAAATAGAGCTTATACTTATTCGCACGACATTAATACTGAAAGAAGAAAAACTTTTCCTAAAATATATTTTAGTCTCTTGCCCATAAGTGTGGTGCACTTCACACCTATGCACAAGACTCTACTCAATGCAGCTTTCAGACTCCTTAGGACACTGTAAAAACCTAGGCTCTAATACAAAGTTTTGTTACGACCCAAGGCTACCCCCTAGTCACGACAACGGAACTTACGGTCATAAGTGACCACAAGCCAACTCATGAGCTGGTACCTACTGTGAGCACTGGATAATATAATGAAAATAGATATGCACAAAAAATAATTAATAAGGCCATAAGGTTTTAAATACTGAAAACACAACTAATTTCACAAGTCTGTAACATCTTGTAAAACATACTGAAACAGAACTGCAAGACTAATAAACTAACTGATTGTCATGTTTGAAAGCCTCTAAACTGACTGAAGAGTTGATGGGACAAGTCCCCAACTAACTCTGATTGACTGAATGTACTGAACAACTGAAATAAACCATCAAGTCCCCGATAAATTAGGACTTACCACTACTGCTGCTGAGTAATGCTGGAATGTCTAACTGCGGTCGAAGAATTGAGCATCTGAACCTATGATATAAGACATCATAGCGCAAAGAAAAGTATGGGGTCAGTACTTTGAATGTACTGGTATATGAGATGAGGTTAGACTATAATGCAAGGGTTAACTGTGCATGAAATAATGACTGGCTGAATAGCATGAGATAACTAAGTATGCATGCATGAAAATTGAAATACTGAGAATGCAAGACCAAGCATATAATGTTTCTGAAATAATCTGTAAACTAAAATATAGAAATCTGATAACTAAATAACTAATAATTTGTATGTTTTGGTCAAGCAACCTGAACTGAATTTTGTACTAAATACTGAACTGAAATTGTGGGAGGTATCATCTAATCGACATACCTCAATCTGAACTAATCGGGGTCCAATCTATAACCCCAGTTGGAAGGGTGTCAGTATCGTGACACGAGTACTAACAATGGTTGTGTCAACCCTAAACTGGTAGAAAGACATCCTGTCAACCCTAAACTAGCAGAAAGACTCATGAGATGTGTGTCAACCCTAAACTCGAAGGAAGACATCTCAACCTACACTGGCTACGTAGTTCTGTAACTCAGAGATTGCTACTAAGGGTCAAACCCTATACTGATATGAATACCCTTATCTCTGGGTTCGCTCGGTGCTGAATCTTACTCCCAACTGAACAGGCACTGATTACTAGATTGAACTTAGCTTAATTCAATAACTGATCATAATAATTAGTTGAGTGGTAATGATCATGGTATATCTAAAATCATTCTGAAGATACTAGAATTATGTAAACAATTAGGTATCGGGTGTTCATAACTCACTAACACTGAAAGAAAATAACGATAAGGACATATACAAGCTTTGAAAACCATGATAGGGAATCATTATTCAAAAACCCACGATTTAGGTATTTCTTCAAACACATGAAAAGTATGAACTTAAGCATGGGAATGGGTAAAGTATGCGATTAAAACATAGTTACAATACTAAAATCATGAATTAGAGATTTAACATGAAAATTTCATCATTCAAATGTGTAAAGGCTCATTCCATCAAAAACACCTGTAAACACAATATATAATCAAAATTCATAAGAGCTTCATGGAGATAATTCATCATAAACATGTAAAAATCATCATTTAAAACATAAAAATGGATTCTTGGACTCCATAGGTGAAAATGGCCCATGGAAGAATATCACACATACCTTAAACCCTTAAGCTTGAAAGAGAAACACAATCTTGATGTTTTTCTTGAAAGTTCTTGAATTGGAAAACTTAAATTCTTGATTTTCTTAGAGAAGAGGTAATTGAATTTGATGTTCTTGGGAGATGGTTAGAGCCTCTTTGAGAGAAGAATTGCATATAATGCCTAACCAACGCTTTAATTCGTGTTTTTACCAATTGGATTGAGGGAAAAAGACTCAATTGCCCCTCAGAGAATTAAATTCGCAACTGAAATGCTTTTTAAAGGCTCACCGCAACGCGGTGAAGGTTCCATCGAGATTAACGTTGCAATGCAGCCCTATCGCGCTACAGATTTTGTGATCCAAACATGCCCCAAATCTCATCTGAAAAATCTGAAACTTTTTCGAGACATGCTCCTTACAATCCTGAACATGAATTAACTCAAAAACCTACGTCTCGGGGTCAGAAAGACCAATTTAAAAATTCTCGAAGTTAAGAGGCCTTAAAATGACTAAGTCCCCAACACTTAGTGAAATTTTCAGGATTTAAACCTCTTATGCATGCTACTAGGAGTTGGACTGGGCAAAGAATAATACGGAGTATTACAATTATCTTAAGTATTCAAATACAAATTGAACTAGTAACTTTGATCTTCAAATTCAACTTGAATAAGTAATTTTTGGTGTTCAAATTTAATTTGATTACTAACTATTATCTCTAATTAATTAACTACATTTCACACATATATATGTCACATGACATAAATTTTTTTTTTTTTAATAGTATGTCTCCAGCTATTAGCATTCTCTCTCATCAGTGTTTAGTCTTAAAATGAAAGTAAATTAATTTTTATACTTTTTTGATCCGCACCTTCAAATTTCATTTTAAGAAAATAAAAAGCACTAAGTAGAATTTATTCAGTTGTGGATGACATTATAATAAAACTTTAATGCAAGAGTTGTAAATATAAATTAATGATATATGATATATTTTGCACTTATGATTTTTTAGTTCATTTGAATAGAAAAAAAATACATATTATTTAAAAATAAAATAAAAAAATACATATTATTTAAAAAATTAATTATAATAATTAATAATTTTAAATATTTAAAAAATATATTAAAAATTTAATTAATTTTTAATATTTTATTAATGTCACATAAATTAAAATAAAAAAATAATATACATTATTTAAAAATACTCTATAAGAAGTGATTCCTTCCGATAATGCGGTGTGAGTTTAAAATAAATGTCAGACATCGTGAACTGAAATTATTATTCAATATAGTACTTACAACCTGAACCAACAACACCAATAATAACATAACCAAATATAAAAAAAATATAAATAAAAATAGGTATATTCAGGTGGCAGGTCTGCCTCGTCTTTTTCGTGAAAAAGAAGGTAGGTAGGTGCTACTTTCCAACTTCCACATACACTCTCCTCTCCCTCTACACTTTCAAAATCAAACTGGTGGTGTTTTTTTTTCTTTTACAATCTTCTCATACTTTCAACACTATCCTTGTTGATTTTTTCAAAATATTTTTCTCGGGTTTTGATCTTATTGTGGTTGGATCGTTTCCAAATTCTGTAAATAGCCGGACTTTAGTACAGTAGTTTACTTTGCCCTTTTCAAAATTTATGCATAGTAGTCTCTTTTGATCTTCAAGAGATTATTATGGTCCGACACTTTTGAAATCTCGTACATAGCGAGAGAGCTTTAGTGCTGAAGTAGTTCTTTTGAGCTTTAGTGAGTCGGGGTGATCTTTTGATCATCAATGTCTGAAGTAGTTGATTCCGTTAAATACCCTTCTCTACCTTCGAATTACGTTTCCATAGTCCATCTACAAGAACGATGGCTTAAAGAGAAACAAAGAAAACAACAACAACAAGAAGAAAAAGAAAACCAAGAAAAAAAGCAAAACCCAGTTGGTAAATATCATCAAAATCCCATTGTAAAAAGTCGAGAAAACGAAGGAGTGAAACAATACCCAGTTGGGCAAAATCATCAAAAACGCGTTGTAAATGATACTAATTATAGTGCAAAAAGTTGGCGTGAAGTGGGTTTGGTTGCTAAGGAAACCAAGTTAAAGGAGGTTGAAGAAGGAGAAAAGAAGAGGAAGAAAAGGGGGTATTTTGGGAAGAGGAAGCCTAGGGTTGAAAGAGATATGGGTGAATTTTCGAACGTTGAGGTGGGCGAGGAGGAAGAAATGGTGAGTGTGGAAAATGGTGGAAGAGAATTATGTAAGGGTAAATGTAAGGAGTTTGAAGAAGTGGCTACTGTTTGCATGGTGGAGGTGGTAGGAGAAAGTAATGCAGATAGGGAATTCGCGGGGAATCAATGTGGTGGAGTTGGGTTTAGTGAGGGAAAGCATAGCGGGAGAAAGATGGGTTATGGGGTTGGAGAAGTGAGTGAAAAAGGAGACAATGCAGAAAAGGAGAAGGTGAGAATGAGAGGCACATTTTGTGCATATCGGGATAAGGAGGAGGATTCTATTTGCCAAGTTGTTCAAAAAAGCAAGGTAGATAGGGAAATCATGGGACAGAAATGTGGAGTTGGGTTTAAGGGAAAGAAAGATAGGGGGAGAAGGATGGGTGATGGGGTTGGGGAAGTGAGCGATAAAGTAGACAGTGTGGAGCGGTCAGGACAAGAACGTAATGGAGAGAAGGAGGAGGTTTCTGTTGTTGTGAAAGAAAGAACTAATGAGAAGGTGAAAGTGAGTGGTGCATATGGTGATATGGAGGTCGAAGAAGTGGCTACTGTTTGCGCGGTGGAGGTGGTAGAAGAAAACAAGGTATATAGAAAAATCACCGGGCAGAAATGTAGAGTTGGGCATAGGGGAAAGAAATATAGCTGGAGAAAGATCGATGATGGAATTGGAGAAGTGAGTGATAAAGCAAACTGCTTGGAGCAATCAGGACAAGAATGTAATGCAGAAAAGGAGAAGGTTTCAATTGATGTAAAAGAAAGGACTAATGAGAAGGTGAGAGTGAGAGGTGCATTTCGTGCATATGGTGATAAGAGCAAAGATGAATCGATAGATTCGGAAACTGTTTTGAAGATGACGATTGAGAGAGATCTTGGGGATTTATCATTGACTGATAGGAGGAGGTATGGTCATGGGAGAATGAGTGTCAGGGGGTATGGTGACTGGAGATATGGGACTTCCAGAAGGTATGAACCGCGAAAATTGTTGAAGCAGAGGGATAATAGCTTTGCGTGGATTAAAAAAGGGGAATCTTCAAATGGAAATGCTGCTGAAATTGAAACTCAGGTAGCGAATTATGCTGGCTTCCCTGTTTGATATCATACTACATGATGTTTTCTTTTTTCTGATACGTTGTTAATGTGTTCGTTTTATTATTAATGAATGTGTGTTAAGCTGTAAGAATGCTTTATGAAGTGATGAATTAGTGAGCCAATGCAAGAACAAAATAGAAAGAAAAATAGGAACTAGTAAGGTAGAAATAGAACGTAGTCTTATTGTTTCCTTCCATTTATAAGGAACTTTGTATTAATACAAATAAAGAATATGGAAGGCGAGGACCCCACTGCACAGTGCATGCTGCCCTTTCGGAATTTCATTAGGCTGCATATTATGACTTGTCACTTTGTGTTTAGTTTTTATTGTGGGATTTTTGCCGAGACGAAAGAGTTATATCACGAGCCATAATATAGATGATTGAAGAGGATTAAGTTGTCAAAGTAGTTTAAATGAATGGATTTTGCCTTTATAGTTTAAATGTAGGGATGTTGCCTTTATCCGTATTGAAGTATTAAAGGTTGAACAATCTATTTTCTTTGTTCAGTGTTACTCTACATACTCCAGCATTTTATTAGGAATAATCAAATTGGGCCAAGAGCTTGAAGAAGGATGTTCTATTTTTGCAAGATTACTGAAGTTTGAAATCTGCAAATGATTTAATTGTAGGAGTACAAGTGACACATACTAAATGATGGATGCAAGATTCACATCTAAGGCAAAAGTAAACCTACTATTTGATACTAAAATCTAAAGTTTGAAATGCTTGTCGAAAGATCAGAAGTTGAAATTGAACTTAAAACTTGCTTGTTGTCCTACTCAATATGCCAGGTTTGTTGTTTTATTTTTTTTGATTGTCAGTTTTGCTTGATCTTTTTTATTGCTCTTTGCTTTGATAAGTATGATCTCTTTTTATATTGCTGGTCTTATTCCTAAGTCGTGTTGCGGGGGTTCTCTTAGGGGATGAGAGGAGGTTTCAGGACAAGCATTTTGTGGAGATGTTTGGGATGCTGTGATGTTTATGGTTCTGGTAGGAGCGGAGGTGATTCTTGGTAGCAAATAGCAAAATAGGCTGAAAAGCGTGAGAATAGAGAGGAGCAATTCCTTATTTCCTTACATCTTGAGAGAAGTTTAGTATTAAGTTTGAAAAAGTTTTGCTAATGAATTGAAGCTAAGCAAGCACTTGAAAAATACTACATCAAATTATATTAATTTTTTTTTAAAAAAAGGCAGCCCGGTGCACTAAAGCTTCCGCTATGCTCTATTTGAAGACAAACAGAGCAGCCTACAGGAGTTTAAGATGAACTGCTAGCTTTATATTATTTTTGGTGTAAACAGAAAGTACTAGCTCAAACAGAAGATATTTTTGATGTTTTAGATTGTGCATAGGACCTACAACTAGATGAAAAGTTTGTAAGCTGTAATACTTTTGAAGGGGGGCTACATTTTTTTAAATGTAGTATACCTGTGGATATAGACTAATATTACCATTCTCCAAAAAAAAAATGCGTAGGGTTCGGGGAAGGCCCCACCCCATCAAATTATATTAATTTATTATAATTAAATCCTTTAATAAAGTGAAAAGCAATAATTAAAATTAATTGAATATATATATATATGCGTACACACACACAAACATTATGCATCTATAGATTTTGTGCCAAAATTTCATAAAGATATATTTTTGTAACCATACAAGCATACTGTTTGAAACAACCAAGGTGAAGTCTAGACACCATGACAAAGAAAAATTTTAAAGAAAAAATTAACATAGATGAATATTAGAATGCTAATAGAATAATTACCCTCCTAGGGCCTGTTTGGACATGCGATATAAAATCATGATATTAATTAAAGTTCGTTTCTGGAGTCTTGTGTGATAAGTAGGTTCTCAGAGTGGAGAGTGGGGCAGTCCGACTGACTATGTTGTATGGAGCGAAGTGTTGGCTAGTCAAGAACTCCCATATCCAAAAGTTGAAGGTGGCGGAGATGAGGATGCTGCGATAGATGTGTGGGCTTAGTTGGAGAGAAAGGGTTAGATATGAGATTATTCGAGAGAGGGTAGGAGTGACCTCGGTGGAAGACAAGGTGCAGGAAGTGAGGTTGAGATAGTTCGGGCATGTGATGAGGAGGTGCACGAATGCCCCAGTTCGGAGGTGCGAGAGGTTGGCTTTGGATGGTTTCAACGGGGTAGAGGTAGGCCGAATAAATATTGGAGGGAGTTGATGAGACGTGACATGGAGCAGTTACAACTTACGGAGGACATGACCCTAGATAGGAAGGTGTGGAGGACGCATATTAGGATAGA